>NW_028277097.1:2727272-3030303 GCF_059951505.1 Python bivittatus
TTGTGTGAGATGGATGGATGGATGGATGGATGGATGGATGGATGGATGGATGGATGGATAGATAGAGCGAGCTTTTCTGTATAGCCTTTGAAAGAATCGAAGAGTAGAAAAAAATTGTGCTAGTATAATATGATCTTGACATTGCCTTTCTATGAGATGGGACCACTACACTTAATAAATTACTTTCTAATATTGCAACAGCAGCTGCATTGTTTCTAGTATTTTGCTTTTTCTAATATTGTATTCTCTGCTTATCTAGTCTAAAACCAGTGAATAATTGTAAGTCAATGTCATATAGTAAAATAAAATTGAATATAACCTTACTATTAAAAAGTAAATCATGCAAAGCTAAAGGTTTTCTGATATGCATAAACTTAAAAAAAGAACAAATATGAAGGACGTCAGCAAGATGTGTACAGTCAGAATACTGTAGCCATAAAAACTCTAGACTGAGTTTCCCAATACTTAAACATTCTTGATAGAACTTTAGGAGAGCTGAACTTGTAAAGGGGGCATAGAAGAAGGCATTTCTTTAATGAAGTTATATCTGCGACAAAAACATGGGCAGTACAGTAACTGAAAGAAAAAAGTATAATTTGACTCAACTAGAATCTTCCATAGGCTATTCAAGATTGTAAGAGAGTGAGTACAGTATGGTATTGTGAATGCAGTAAATTGGGCAACAACACAATTACTCTAGATATTTGACAGTAGACAAATTGCATATGACATATTACCTTATTTAATATAATTATTTCTAAATGATCTGGTTACCCAAATCTTTTTTATCAGTTGTGGTTCAGGTAGCAACATGCAAGGTCATGTGTTACCCATGTTTAAAAGACAGACCAGGATTGCCAAGCATTACCTTTGGTGCCTAACCAATTTTTCAGCTGAATTTTGAGATATTTATCTGAGTCAAAAGATTGATCTACCTTTCTGTCCTAATAATGGGAAGTTGCTCTCAATGTGGTTTTGAAATAAATAGATCTAAAATTAAGCTATTTCATTTTACAAAATTCCAGGTTTTTCATGCTGAAGATGTAATAGAGGAAACTGGCTTTGTTCTGGAGAAAGATTCTGAATATTGTCAGAAATTTTTGGAAGAAGAGGAGGAAATAACTGTAAATGTTACTAACAAAGGAGGAGGAATAATAAAATATCGGGTGAGATTTTATTTACACAGAAGAACAGAAGTCTTTTACAGAACTATTTACCAGTTCTGCTCAAGGAAGATGTCTCCTCCCCTTCTGATTTTGGGATTCTTCATTCTTTTACACCATGGCCCACTTTATTTAACAAAGGTTGCCAGCCTTCAGTAAAGGGAAGGGCAACTTTAGAAATTATCTGAGGATTGCTGGAAGAAGGGTGGTGATATTGTGATATCATAAGAAGAGGCAGTCATGAAATCTTGGCCTGTTTTGTTTCTTTGTATTATTTCTGGGGATGGGGAAGAGATTTATTACATTTATTTACAGTGGGGCAAAAAAGTATTTAGTCAGCCACCAATTGTGCAAGTTCTCCCACTTAAAAAGATGAGAGAGGCCTGTAATTTTCATCATAGGTATACCTCAACTATGAGAGACAAAATGGGGGGAAAAATCCAGAAAATCACATTGTCTGATTTTTAAAGAATTTATTTGCAAATCATGGTAGAAAATAAGTATTTGGTCAATATCAAAAGTTCATCTCAATACTTTGTTATATATCCTTTGTTGGCAATGACAGGTCAAACATTTTCTGTAAGTCTTCACAAGGTTTTCACACACTGTTGCTGGTATTTTGGCCCATTCCTCCATGCAGATCTCCTCTAGAGCAGTGATGTTTTGGGGCTGTCGCTGGGCAACATGGACTTTCAACTCCCTCCAAAGGTTTTCCATGGGGTTACGATCTGGAGACTGGCTAGGCCACTCCAGGACCTTGAAATGCTTCTTACGAAGCCACTCCTTCGTTGCCCGGGCGGTGTGTTTGGGATCATTGTCATGCTGAAAGACCCAGCCACATTTCATCTTCAGTGCCCTTGCTGATGGAAGGAGGTGTTCACTCAAAATCTCATGATACATGGCCCCATTCATTCTTTCCTTTACACGGATCAGTCGTCCTGGTCCCTTTGCAGAAAAACAGCCCCAAAGCATGATGTTTCCACCCCCATGCTTCACAGTAGGTATGGTGTTCTTTGGATCCAACTCAGCATTCTCTCTCCTCCAAACACGACGAGTTGAGTTTAGACCAAAACATTCTACTTTGGTTTCATCTGACCATATGACATTCTCCCAATCCTCTTCTGGATCATCCAAATGCTCTCTAGCAAACTTCAGACGGGCCCAGACATGTACTGGCTTAAGCAGGGGGACACATCTGGCACTGCAGGATTTGAGTCCCTGGCAGCATAGTGTGTTACTGATGGTAGCCTTTGTTACTTTGGTCCCAGCTCTCTGCAGGTCATTCACTAGGTCCCCCCATGTGGTTCTGGGATTTTTGTTCACCGTTCTTGTGATCATTTTGACCCTACAGGGTGAGATCTTGCATGGAGCCCCAGATCGAGGGAGATTATCAGTGGTCTTGTATGTCTTCCATTTTCTAATTATTGCTCCCACAGTTGATTTCTTCACACCAAGCTGCTTACCTATTGCAGATTCAATCTTCCCAGCCTGGTGCAGGTCTACAATTTTGTTTCTGGTGTCCTTCAACAGCTCTTTGGTCTTGGCCATAGTGGAGTTTGGAATGTGACTGTTTGAGGTTGTGGACAGGTGTCTTTTATACTGATAACAAGGTCAAACAGGTGCCATTACTACAGGTAACGAGTGGAGGACAGAGGAGCCTCTTAAAGAAGTAGTTACAGGTCTGTGACAGCCAGACATCTTGCTTGTTTGTAGGTAACCAAATACTTATTTTCCACCATGATTTGCAAATAAATTCTTTAAAAATCAGACAATGTGATTTTCTGGATTTTTTTCCCCATTTTGTCTCATAGTTGAGGTATACCTATGATGAAAATTACAGGCCTCTCTCATCTTTTTAAGTGGGAGAACTTGCACAATTGGTGGCTGACTAAATACTTTTTTGCCCCACTGTATTTAAAAAATATAGGGAAAGAAGCAATTTGCTGCCACGTTTTTGTGTATAATCTTGGGCAGTCTAGCAAAAATATCTTTGGGGGCATGGGCTGTTCTTTTGTTGCTCATATCTGGTGTAGCATTTCAGAGTGACAGACAAAAGGACAGCAAATACCATTTTTTCTAGCTCTGTTGCATGAACCTAAATTTGTATTCAATCTTCTGCATTTTCTCTTTATGTTGCAGTTAGGCTGCTAACTGCGTATAGTACTTTTTATTTACAGCAATAGATGAGCTATTTTGTTACATTATTTTTTTCTAGAATTTATGTTCCAAATTTCTTTCTGTTATGTTTAGGAAAATATTCCAGTTCAGGCTGCATCTGGTACTGAGCTAGGACCATATTTTCAAAAATATAGCAGTCGAACTCAGGAAGCCATATTCTATATGAATCCCTATAAGATCAACTTCGATCTCATCCTGGAGTTACTTGCATTTTTAGGTAAGGTTTTGAACAATTGCATAAAAAACAAATTTAAAATGGATTTCTAACTGCTAGTCTTTTTTTTTTTTTAACCATAAGGCTACAATCCAAACATACTTGCTAAATCATGTAAACACATTGGGAATTATTTCTGGTTAAATTAATATAGGGGTATATCAGTGTGTGTGTGTGTGTACTTTTTATTAAATTCTGTCTTTCCCCTTACAGACAGAACTCCCCAATTCAAAAATGTGGAAGGAGCTGTCTTGATTTTCCTGCCAGGCCTTGCACATATCCAGCAGTTATATGATCTCATTTTGACTGACAGAAGATTTGATCTAAGACAGAGGTAAATAAATCATGGAAAACTAATATTTTTTAAATTTTAATAGAATCTAATTAAAATGTATATTGTTGTATAGGTTAAATTATGAAAAGGTAAACAGGATTGCTAGCTGAAAATATGAATTTTAGCTTAATATGCAAATTGTTTTTTTTCTTATTTGCATATTACCTATATAAACACCAAAAACAGTTTTTATCATAGTAGAAATGTCTGCTTCTGGGTGTAAAATAAATTATATACAACTAAACTATCTACTTGTAAAAATGTTCAGAAGAGTTTTCTGAAAATGTTCTCAAGTAATAGATATATGAGTTCATACAGAAATAATATATAACTAACAAGAAATATAAATATAAAAGTATGTCACATATGTACAGACTTTTCTTGAATTTTAAAAAGCTATTAAAGGACAGATTTTCATTGGCAATGTTAAACATTTCAATATAGTATAAGCTGCATTTTTGTAGTAAATTGTATTAATTTAATGTATCAAGTCCTAATGATTAATCAAGTTATAAATCCAAATATGCATATTGTCTGCTTAGATTATGCCTTTAGTATAAGTCAAAACAGTACAATTTTTTTGCATTATATTTTGTTTTTTCAGGCACCAGTTAATAGCATTGCATTCTGTTCTGTCCACTCAAGAGCAAGCAGCTGCATTTACATTGCCTCCTTTTGGTGTTAGAAAGGTATGCTTAAGATATTAATATACACAAACTGATGTCACACCCTGCATCTCAAGTTGATCTTTCTTTCAGCCTTTTGTGTCATGCATGGTGGTTTTCATGTACTTTAAAGCAAGTGATTAATGGGACAAAACTGAACGTATCTCAAATGTTTCTAATGTGACCTTATGTTAAATGTTGCAATCTTGGAAAACTAGTTCTTGTCAAGTGTCCCTAAATCAATCTACATTCTTCTGAATGTTTACTTAAGCCTGGCATCTATCTCTGGACCAAGAGTAAGCAAACTACCCTTCAGAATTACATTAGTCTTCTATTCCTACGCTCATTAGTATCAGCCAGAAGGGACAATGACTAGGTAAGATAAAAGGAGTTTGTTCCGTCAACATCAGGAGGACCACAAGTTGCCCACTTCTGTTCAGATAACTCAATACTGTATTAACACAGAGTTTGTTATGAACATACTGCTTATAATAGTTAATACTAACTGTATAAAATAATTAGGAGCATTTTTGCTGGTTTGAGTGGAGTAGGTGGCACTGCTTAGCTCAGCTTATTTTTACTATTAAAATAGTACACCACCCTTCAAATCCAGATTTTAACCAGGGCAGCTGCTTAATTAATATTTACATTATTTTATTTATGCAGTAAAGCAAAATAATTAAAATGTATTAAATTAAAACAATAAATTATGAAATCAGGAGCATGAATAAAAATTAACTTAAGTAGCAGCATGTTAAAATTTAATTAACACATTAATAAAAATGTCTTACCTGATGCTGGAAAGAGTGTAAGTCAATCTCTGGTGTACTTCTAAAAATACTTTAGCATGAGAAGGTGTCCAGAGCAAAGTTTCTGAAGGTGATCTCAAGAGTGAGAACATACAGGAAGAGGCATTATCTTTGGTACTGTAGTTTTAATCTATGAAGGGTTTTTATAGGTTGAACTGGAATCAGAAACAAAGGTTTCTGAGAAGTCAGTGACGATCATATAAAATTGGCACAGTATGCTTATAACACTCAATCCAAGTTAGGATTCTGGCTGCAGTATTTTATGTTAAGTGAAATACTGGGATTCTTTGCAAGTACAGCCAATGTACCATACATTCTGTAATCCCTGTTTCTGGGGCATGGATTACCATAACAAGGCTCACTTTATTTTATTAATAAAAGAGTAAATGTTACAAATATATTGTCAGCATAATTAGAATCAGTTGTTTTGGATCCTAATTTTTGCTCATGTTCATAAAACAGACCTTTTCTTTTTTTTTCCCCTTTTCATGCATCACTCTACATTCCCTAAAATATGTTCTTTGGGAATGTTGCAAAACTCCAAGTATGATGGGACTAAATGGAAATTGCTCCTCCCCTACATAAATGGTGGAAGAACTTGGAATTCTGAACAAACATACTACTCATTCCAAGTTAGGTTTCTCTTTCTAAAAGTTAGAAACTTGCATATATGTATGTGTGTTTAAAAGCGTTTGTGTTCCTTTTACAGATTGTTTTGGCCACCAACATAGCTGAAACAGGTATTACTATACCTGATGTTGTTTTTGTAATTGACACTGGAAGAACAAAGGAAAACAGGTGAAAGCACTTACTTTTCACTAAAAAGGATCAAATTTCATTAGAGAAATATTTGGGGGGGTTTTTGCAATATTTTTTTTTATGCAATAGAGATATTTATTTTTATGCAATAGCTAGATATAATGTAGTTCTGTACTTTTTCTAGAATTTGACATTATACCTCAAAATAGCATTTTATTAGATCAACATGAATTCTGAGGAATGAGTAAATTGTATACTCATCAAAAGCATCATCACTTATTTTATTTCTTAAATGCAAATCTCCTTCCCTGAGCCTTTTTCACATTTTATTTTTGGCCATTTAGGCAGTTGTGGGGACTTTATCTAGCATACTGCAAGTGGAATGGGTGGGAGAGACTATGAATGGCATCTGAATTTGTGCCAGGAGTAATGGAACTGAAAGCTGCAATCCTCCTGATACTGGTCCCTTTTTCTGTTTTATTGTAGATCCTATCAAAATAAATAGGCATAGCTTTCTGTATTTGAAAATACTTAGCTACAGTATGTTTTCAGAAGCATTTATATAGAAGTAAATATGAAGTAGCGTTCTTTGTGGAGAGTTATTAAGTTTAGTATTATTAATGCTGTATGTGCTGGACATTTTTTCTTTAATACTTTTTCCAGGTACCATGAAAGTAGTCAGATGAGCTCATTGGAAGAGACTTTTGTCAGTAAAGCTAGTGCACTACAGCGTCAGGGGAGAGCTGGGCGTGTCAGAGATGGATTTTGCTTTCGATTGTATACCAGAGATAGGTAAAATTGTTTTAACCATCAAAATATTCTATGTTTAAGGCAGAACCATTTGCTAAAACTATAGCCCAAGCATATCTGTTATGATAGTTTGTTTACCTATTAAATTGTCTCACATATTCCACTACAAACATGCAAAGTTCATTAACCATATTATAAATTTCGTTGAAAGATGAACAATCCTTTGGGAGAACCTGCAGAACTAAACTAGCTTGTTTTGACTCTAAGTATCCTCTATTTTCCATATCCACCATCAAAGAAATGGTTGACTACTTAGTGCAAATGAACAATTCCCATTGTAGTTACAGGTCGTCCTTACTTAATGACTGTTTAACAACAGTTTGAAGTTACGACAGCCTCAGAAAGGGTGCGTTACGGCCTGTAAAGCACTTCTGGCCATCATAAGACATCGCACTGCCCTGCAGTCACTCGGCCATATAGGCACTTGGCAACCAGCTTGCATTGACGACTGACTGCAAGCACCCCATGATCATGTGAGCGCCATTTGCAATCTTCTGTGTCACCTTCCCCAGAAAGTCAACAGGGAAGCCAGCAGGGAAGGTTGTAAGCGAAGGGGACAGAGGGAAACCTGTCAGTGGTGTGCAGGAACAAAGCTCAGATCCTGAAGATTTAAGCTTCATTCCTCCAGCCCCATGAAGGATTCCCCCTTCACTTAACAACTGCTTCACTCAACGACTGAGATTCTGGTCCCAATTGTGGTCGTTAGGTGAGGAATACCTGTATAGATGTTTATACACAAATAATTCCCACAATAAATATGGGAATATAGCGGCTTAAAGCATTTCTCATACTCTTTGCCTTGTGGCTTTTGCAGATTTGAAAGTTTCCTAGAATACTCTGTTCCAGAAATATTGCGTGTTCCCTTGGAAGAACTGTGCCTTCACATCATGGTATGATATTTGAGCTTTAAATATTAATTCTCTTGATTTACCAGGAAACCCTGAGAATCTGGGCAAGTGTATTGCTATTGTTTACCTTTCTGAATGAGAAAAATCCTTGCAAGAAGTTGTAACCTCTTGGCAAGACTGTAGGAAAGCTTAGTCATACCTTAAATGCCCATATGATGTATGGAAATCAGGTAGAGGTGAAGGAGTAGACAATTATCTAATCTCATGTTTGCCATGCCCATCTGAAAAAAGATGTTTTTGAGTGATATGCCTTTCCATAAATGAAAAATAAGTATTTATTAAATAAGTATTATGGCTTTTGTACATTGCACATAGACATCACATGCAAGCATGAAATCCTGGCATAAATCTAAAGGTGCAGGATATGGGTGCTGGTTTGAGAAACAGAGATATATGGGAAATGACTATGAATGTTGAAGATTAGTGTTGCTTGTCTAGCAAAACTTTTCACATAGTTCCAGGGTAGGACAAAGAGAGGCTATGGTTGCCATAGTTCAAACATCATGTGCAGCCAGGACACATAGCTGACTGAAGCAGGACAACAAATAGTCCCTCTTCCTATATCAAAATGCATAGAACCCATACAGCTAGCTAAATTACTTTGAAACCTGAAATAGAAAATCCTATCATACTGGATATTACATATTATCTTTTGGAAGTAAACATGAAAATAAATAATCTAGAAATAGCCAAAATACTGCTTAGAATCTGTGAATAAGAATTATGTACCTTGAGCTTCATTCTATTTTATTTTTTTGTCTGATTTATCTGTAGAAATGTAATCTTGGCTCTCCTGAAGAATTCCTCTCCAAAGCATTAGACCCACCTCAGCCTCAAATTGTTGCCAAAGCCATGAATCTTCTGCGGAAGATTGGGGCTTGTGAATTAAGTGAGCCCAAGTTGACTCCTCTAGGCCAACATCTTGCATCCTTGCCAGTCAATGTAAAGATTGGTAAAATGCTTATATTTGGTGCTGTTTTTGGCTGCTTGGATCCAGTGGTAAGTTGATGACTAACACTGGGTTGCCCATTACTGGCTAATGCAGTGCCAGTGCTCATGAAATAAATGTTAATCTGAGGACTTGTTCTATATAGCCAGGCAGATTATGTTTTTTATGATATGTAAAATACTATTTTAGCTGATTCAGTGCAAAACTGATGCTCACTATTGCTTACTTCTGGGATTTTTAAAATATCCAACTCACAGCTTTGAAAAACAAAATGGTGGTCTGTGGTCTGCTCTGCTTCCAAATCATTCAAAAACTTCTGGTCACATTATTATATCTCTGTCATTTCCATATAGAATTTTCATCTTTGCTTCATTATTTTAGACTCTGACAGCCCTCACTAAATTTTGGTAGATTGACAGTATGGTGCCTAGTACATCCTCATAAGGTGTCCATAGCATCCAAAATATAATGTCAGAATAGTATGAAATGTGTGAATGCTGAAATCTCTCAAAGTTCTATAGGAATTGCCAAAATCTCCCAAGAATTTCACTTTTTTTCATGATAGCATCAGAAAATGTTGCTAGCCTTTCTCCAGTGTCCAGCATCTTACAGGTAGTCCTCGCTTAACAACCCTAATTGGGACCAGCAACTCTGCCACTAAGTGAAGCAGTTGCTAGGTGAGAAATCACGTGACTGCAACTCTGCTTTCTGGCTGGAGAGAGACAAGACTACTCAGTTTCACACCTTCGGCTTTTGTTTGCATCATAACCACTCCCCTGCCCTTTGGAATGCTTGTGTGCCTTCTTACTGTCTTATACACATCGAAAGTAATGGGTTCATGCTGCAGCCGAGGGCTGGGAGCAATGGGTACACTATGCAAACAGTCTTGAAACCCCTTTCTCTCCAGTCTCCACTCTAGGTGGGGGGGAGAAAAAAAGCAAGCGATTTCTGTAAGCAGTCTCTCCTTTGCCTGACCCTTTCCCGCTGCCATGCCAGCAAATCACACTGCTTTTGATGTGTAGAAGAGCAAACAGCTTACTCTCTTGAAATCTCTTTCTCTCCAATCTCTCTGCTCTGGGGGAGGGGGGGGGTCAGCCAAAGAAGAGATTGCATAAAGAAATTGCTTGTTTTTTTCTCCTCCAGCCCCTTGCACAGAGGAGAGATTGGAGAGAAAGAGAGTAAGCTGTTTGCTCCTCAACACATCGAGAGCAATGCATTTGCGCCAGGAGTAGGAAAGGGTCAAGCAAAGGAGAGATTGCCTATAGAAATTGCTTGCTCTCCCCCCACAGAGCAGAGAGCTTGGAGAGAAAAAAATTTCAAGGGAGTACTGTAAGCTGTTTGCATAGCACACCCACAGCTCCCAACCCCGGGCTGCTGGTGCAGTCACACTGCTTTCAATGTGTAGAAGAGCAAACAGCTTACTTTCTTGCAATCCTTCTCTCCAAGCTCTCTGCTCTGCAAGGGGGGAAAGAAAGAAAAAAACACAGGTCAGGCACAGGACAACGCGTACTGATTGTAATGACGATCACGTGACTTAGGGATGCTGCAAAGGTCATAAATGGACCGCAACGTTATTTTCTCAGCATCGACGTAACTTCGAATGGTTGGTAAGCGAGGACTACCTGTACTGATTACATGATTATATGCTACATTCCTATGATAGTGACCTTATTCCTTATTCTAAAATAAGCATTTTAATAAAAATAAAAATTTCAGGAGTAAAAATATAAATACTGCTGTACATTGTTATATTTTGTAGGCTACTCTTGCAGCTGTAATGACCGAAAAATCTCCATTTACTACCCCAATTGGAAGAAAAGATGAAGCAGACCTGGCAAAATCATTTTTGGCATTGGCCAGTTCAGACCATTTGACAATTTACAAGGCATACCTTGGGTAACTTGAAATGACTTTTCCTAGGATAGATTTTGATGAATATGTTTTGTTTATCTGTTTATTGCCACTATATTTTCATTCATCTGTTCTCCCGTTGCTTTCTTTCTCTACAGCTATGCTACATTCCAAGCTGGGGAAGAACTTTGTTATGGTTAACTGCTTTCTCTACTCACTGTGCTTTTTGTATCTTCTGCGGTTATTTAATAACTTGTCCTCTGAGATAAGTTTGGATCATGGTGACAAATGGAAGTGGTTTGCCACTGGCTTCTTCCAAGATGTTTTGGCTTCCCTGGCTAATTTATAGCGCTGAGACTCCAACATTAGAATAAGTGCTATTGTACTTGAAAAATAAGCCCATTAAGGCAAATTTCAAAACATAAGAGTATGTACTTTGGGAGAGGCTGTACTTAAAAAGAATTTTCATGCCCGGTTTGGTCGCTTGAGTTCATTTTAGCATGATATGTGAACCCATTCATTTTGGCTGTGCATAAGCCAGGCAATGTTGGCTTATTTGGCAAATCATGATTTTAGAAACCCTGTCTTAGCATTATGTATGAAGTGAGCCATTGAATAACATAGGGCAATTGCTGTATGGTTAAGTGCAGTGTTGTCCAAATATGCTACATCTTTATTACATATTGGGTTGTAGGCTGAAGCTCAAAATGTAGTTTATTATAACCTTGAAGAGTTTTCTACTATTTTTACTCCCATAGTGCAAGTTTATTTGAGAAGGTATTAAACAGTGACACTAAATAGTGGTTAATTCTTCCATTTCTATTACAAATTGAGGACTGTGCTTTGAGAGAGTATAGCAACCTTATTACATAATCCACTAATAATTTTGCAGATGGAGTTGAGGATAACATGATTGCCCCATACTTTTCAAATTGCAGCTATGGACCTGCTTAAATCTAGTACTCAGTAACATTCAACACCAAAAGACTTTTGGTGAAAAGTCACTGGATAACCAAATCTGCACTGACAAGAATATTTTAGAGCCTTTTTTTCCCTGATCTCTTAGAGATTGTTACATTATATAAATTTTAGCTGCTATCTGCAAACTATTTATTTCTAAGCAAAAAGATCCTGAACGTATTTGTTTAAAAGGAAGCCTGTGTTGTTTAAAGGGAATATACTTCCATGTATGGGTTCTTTAATTTGAAGGTCTAGATGGCAGAACATTTTTTTAGCAATACATTGATATATTTTTCAGTGTTAATGTAATGAAGTATTTACATTATGATTGGCAGAAAAAAAGTTATTCCAATGGATTGTGCTTTGTCAATAAGCAACAAAAGGATCTTTTATCACTATGTTTTTAACCCTGTTGTTCATATTCCTTGAATAGTGATGATTTCTTATATTACAATAAAAGGAACGTTTTCTTTCTTTTTTACCTAGATGGAAGAAAGCCCGCTCTGAAGGAGGTTATCATGGCGAAATGATTTTCTGTAGGAGACATTTTCTGAACAGAACTTCACTACTAACTCTTGAGGTACCAGCAATCTATTTAATCTTTTTTTCCTAATCTGCAAGAAAGCCCCACTCAGTAAGGTAGAATATTAATATTTTAACTGGTTTATATTTTTAGCTTGTTTAAAGCATTTGAAACGAAGTACCGCTGAAACGAATTCACTTAGTTACCTGCAGATGTGGTGGCAAATATGTGAGACAGAGATAGTGGTAGAGGTAGAGATATCAATCGTGAAGTTCTAGACAGATGTTTTCTGCAGTAATGGTATTTATGTGCAGTATTAGAGGCAACAGGCAGATTATAAACGTATATGCAGTTACACTGCTATTTTTTAAATCTAGTGCTGAATTGTAAATATATTAATAAAACATGATCATGTAAATCTATTTTAGGATGTAAAACAAGAACTTATCAGAGTGGTGCGGGCAGCAGGATTTGCTGAACCTTCATGTCATTATGAAGGAATACACTCCCTGTCACTACAAGAAATGGTCCTCCTTAAAGCTGTGCTAACTGCAGGGCTATATGACAATGTGGGGAAGATAATCTACACCAAGTCCGTGGATGTGACAGAGAAATTAGCATGCATGGCAGAGACGGCTCAGGGTAAAGCACAAGTGCACCCTTCTTCCGTGAACAGGGATTTGCAGACCTATGGATGGCTGCTGTATCAAGAGAAGGTAAGCTAAATTAGATTTTTTATTGTAATGGTGTTAAAATACTGTATTACAGTACTTAAGGGTAGGATTTATCCACATGGTTGAGGTGGGCATGCTTTGTGGCCCTAGGTATATTTGGCATACTATAAAATAATTTCTGTCTTCCACTTCTATTAAAGGGTTTCTGTTTATTAAGGGGACTAAAATATAGAGGACTTCTGACTATGTATAAGCGTATATGTATAATTTTTTAACATGAATCCTGATAAGATTGAGATTGTGCACTAAGTAGATCCTTTTGCCCAGGAATTACAGAGACTTGGATTGGGATTGCTGTCTTTTAGGGGTTCTCCTAGATCATTATTATCTATGGAGGCTCAGACATTATCAAAGCTAGCTGAGCCTTTCCTCAGCGTAGGCGGTGGATTGGCGGGCTCTACCTATTCTGTATAAGAGTAGCCTGATCACGGAATCACTGCAGTGCTTACCTCAAGACTGAATTATTGTGATGTGCTTTATGGGCAGATGCCTTTTTGTATGCTATTTTTTATGTAAGACCTTTGTTCAGCATTTTATTTATTAAAGTTGTTACATTGGTATATAGTTCCATAACTACCAATGCTACTTATTTAAAGCTTGCAAAACATTTAGATTATGCAAGTCTGTCCTTTAAAAAAATACTTTTATTCTTCTACATGCAGCATTTTTGATAATGACCTTGAATATAGTGCTTTTATAACCATATTTTCAAGTAGGTATAAAGAAGAATTCCCAGGGTAGAAAAATAATTTCTGCATTAAAAGCAGCAATTTGATAAACCAAATTAATAGTGTTTGTCTTCCATTCAGATTAGGTATGCCAGGGTGTACTTAAAAGAGACAACCTTAATTTCCCCCTTTCCAATATTACTTTTTGGTGGAGACATAGAAGTGTTGCATCGTGAACGCCTTTTATCAGTTGATGGCTGGATCCATTTTCAGGTATATCTTACATTATATGTGAGTTGGGAAGAATTCTGTTATGCCACCATTTAGTGTGCAAAATCCATAGACAGATAAACCAATTGAAAGTTAAATATAAAGAAAATGCACTTGTCATCTTTACTGATAATACCTTTCAAACTTAGTAAACTTCTGTTCAGTTCCTGTAAAGAAAAAAAGAGCACAAATAATGTTTTATTATTTTGGCAGCAAAATTGGTGACTAGCTTGAGTGTTTCCTCCATTCAGTTTGAGATATTTCATGTTCATTAAGTCACTATTTCCTGAGGCATCTTATCTATGGAACTGTGATTTTAGGTAACTCCTGTCAAAATATTGCTAATTAGTTCATGCTGCCCTGAACTGGATGTTTCAGAAAACAAATTTAACAAGGAATAACTCCACGTTGGATATAAAATAGAATAAGTTCTAACACTGGAATTCTTGACTCTTTCCTAATCTTGCAAATCCTAATTTCAAGCAGCATCATTACATCTCTTCAGGGCCTAGTCTTCCACAATTTGTTTTAATTTCATAGCTATTAGAATTGTTTTAATCTTAATGATGAAGATTTGGGATATTAAAATATGAATATCTTAATAAAATATGCAATTTAACATTACTATTTTTACAGGCCCCTGTAAAAATTGCAGTAATTTTCAAGCAACTGAGAGCACTCATCGAGTCGGTTTTAAAGCAAAAACTTGAAAACCCTAAAATGTCCCTTGAAGGTAATTTTATTGTTTCTGTGTGCCATGTTGCCATGAAAAAATTGAACAAATATATATGTAAAATATGTGGGACAACTTTCTGCATTATTGCTGAAAATTATTCATGTGGCAGATGCTAATTTCCTGCAAAACATAACCCATAATTTATCTTGTATCCTTCTCTTTGAGATAGATAGATCACTTTAAAAACAGAGAATTGGCAAAATATGGAATAATAAACTATCTTAACTATTAAATAAGGCTAATGTGCTAAGCTCCATTTTTAGTAGATTCTACTTTGTTATATATTTTCCTACCTAAAGAGTTTCTCTATTTTATGCAATAAAAGGGATAACTAGCTCAGATTGGAACCATTTATTGAAATTAATGGGAAATCTCTATGCTCCAGAAGCAAATAGACAAAATGGATTCAATCAAGCATTAACCTGTCATGAATAGAAGATGGTAGAATCATGGTAGAATCATTTTTGTGGGTGGAAACAAATTTCTTTTATCTATTTCCTCCCCTCTCCCTTTAGTCTTTCATTCATCCTCCGCTCCCATTAAAACTTTGTTTCAGAGAGTTAGTGGAATTTCCAGAAAACAGAAGCATAGAGAAGGCTCTAGGGTACATGAGAGAAGCAATTGGTAAATAATTTATTAAACGATAAAATGGAAATATGTGCTACTTTATATCAAAGGTTATTATGAATACACTAATGCCATTTCAGGTATCTTAGACATGCTTAAAAAGTGCATTGTATAGCTTTGAATAGTGCATTGCATAGCTTAAAAAAAAAAAACCAAAGACAGTTGTTTGTAATCTGTGGTCACCATGGCAACATGTCCATATTCCTTAGCATGCTTTCTAAAGTTTCCTTTGTGACAAAGTCTGAATGGAATATTAAACATGATTGCAATCCCTAAGTGAGATTGATTATTGGCTTGATAATCTTATATAGTTGCTACCGTTGTTACACACACTGTTTCCAGGTTTGGCTTATGGTCACTCACTCATACACTCACAGCCTGTTGAGGCACGCGGATCTTGTCAGCCCCCCTTGCTTTCTACTTGGGTTTTCCAGATAGGTGCGGCTGGAGCAGACAGACACACAGCCCTGGTCAACAGCTGGGAAATAATTAGGGATACACACAAATCACTTCCAACTGAACACTGAGGCACAAGAGGTTCTTTGTAATACACGGAGACCCAGTGAATTTAAAGTAACAGCAAAACTTTACTGGTTGCAAGATACATTTGCTCTTTCTCATACACACACACATGCGCTCATCCACACTTACCCACATCCTTCCCAACTAGGCTGCCAGGCACTAGCTAGAGGGACGGAAGCCGCCAAGTCTGGATCCAAAGGTGACTCAGATGACTCAGACGACTCAGAGTAGGTGGGCTTTGGGACCCCTTTTATCCCCAAAAGTCCTTGCTGGGTTGATTTACAAGTTGATGGGATTGAGGTGAGGGTTTCCATGTGCTCAGGCCCAACTTCCTTTTTCTGGTTCAGGTCCTTTGTTTTTTCCTTAACAACTTGCTTCCTTCTTATCTACCTCCCTGAAGGGATCTCATAGATAAGTTTCCTGGCTTTTGTCCTCTCTGCTTATGTGCCTGCTTCATCTTTAGGTTATGGCAGCTTCAGCCTAGTCTCACACCTTAAATATCATATTATTATCTCTTGCCATTATTTGCAAATAACTCAAAATATAAATGCTAAGCTCTGTAAATAAGTAGCAAAAATTACGATGCGGTATTTGGTGAGTGATGCTAAAAAGATAAAACACAACTGACTTTTGGAGATTAGAGCATTAGAGTATTCAGTAGCATATCCATTCCAAGAGAAATTTGTAGGATAGGTTTAGGCAATCTACCAGATGCAATCATTACTTCTTACTAGTAAGATCTTCAGTGAGTCCCATCATTGCACCAAGTGAGCAAGACTAGCAAAAATTTTCCATTTTTCTTCAATTTTCTTGGGAGGAATTAAGTGGCTGAAAAGTGTAAACCAGTATTCAGTGGTAAAGAGAGCAGCAGCGAGTCCCTAAACAAATATCCATTTCCATGAGCGTTCACTGATTATTAAACTACAGTATTGAGAAAGAATCTCAGGGTCTATGGTTCATGTCTTTAATTAAGCTATGTGATGCAGCTTAACTACACCTGCACTGGAGATGCTAACTTTTTCTTATTGATAATTTCCAGCCTTTGTAATGCTGTGTGCCACTTTTGCCAGGCAGAATGCAGTGTTGTCATCTGACAATACATTCCGTTATAATTTTGAATAATGAGAAGAATCAGTTAAGTTTATTCTTTCTTGCTTACCACTGTTCTTTTTTCCAGATGATAAAATTTTGAACATCATCAAAGAACTGATAAAAACAGAAAACACTCTCTGATATTTCAGAGCTACAGAAATTGGAAGAAAAATATAATTGAAGAATGTGCTTGTGTAAAGGGACACAATACAATCATCATATGGACACTGCTTGAACTTTCCACATACATTCTGTTGTTATTCTGCAAGAAATGAATGCCTTGTAAAACTGACAATAAAAACTTTTGAACAATGGGTATTCAAATTTAAATAATGGCAACAATGGAGATGGTTTCAGTATAAAAATCAGAATTCATTATTTTTCTGTTTCAGCATAAAGCATATCTTGACTATGATTTCAGTTGTAGAATTTGAATCCATGGAATAGATTTCTTTTCTCTTAAAGAAAGTACAGCTGAGGAACCAGAATCTTTCTTTACTTGCCAAAATACATGTATAGGTTACATAATTATTAAGTGAATTGTTATTTGTGTCAAGCAGTGCATTTTAAGAAATTGCTCATTTTCATTTCTTACCCAAATGATAACTTTGAAAAGACATAGTAACAATTTGATAGTGCCAGAAGATACTTACTTTGGCATTTCAAAAAAAAAAAAGGTGTTTCATATATTTGCTTTGAAGTTCCAAACAGTTTTTGGAATGCATGTTCCTTTAGATTGAAATTCTGTGTCTGAATTCAGTATGTATAAAACTGTGGAAGAAATATTAATCTTTTTTTTCTTAAAAAGCAACACACCACCTCAAATATGTATATTTAGAAACTTTTTGTTTATATAAAGAAAATATACAGAAGAAGAAAAGGTATACATACTACCTTTTATATGCATTTTATAAGCCTAAATCTCACAGGAATTTCAGCTTGATTCTTCCACATTCAAAGCATGTTTGCTTTCCTCTACCATATATAATGTGATTCTCTTTTCACTTTAAAATTTGCAAGACCTCTAGTATCAGGCACAACGTTTGAAACTAATACAGGCAAATAAACATCTTACACTCAACTGAGTTTCTAAAAATTATTGTCCAAAATAAAGAACCTAAGTGTTCTTTATTTTGGTAATTACCATTACCGCCATAATTGGTGTATCAAATTTGATAGTATAGAAATATTAAAAATACTGTGAGTCCTATATTAACAATTAACAGGAACTTACGCAGTTATTACAAATCTTGTCAAGTGATGAAAGACTGAAGCTATTTAAGAAATGTAAAATCATAATTAACTTCTATATGAGTGCAATTTTAGTATTAAAACTAAAAATCATTCCTTTTTAGATATGATCCTTAATAAATTGTGACATCAGATTGGGATATTACCTTTTTCTTAGTATTTAAAATTTGATAAAATCAATCAGGGCAAAGTATTTTATTACAAATGTACACACTGTAAGAAAAAGGCTTTAGAAAATGTTTTAATATAATAAAAAAATGGCATGCTTTTTTTTCATCAGCTAAAGCTTTTGCCTCTCTTACTTAGATGAGCTCTTGGTAATCTTAGTCCTGAATTGTCACACAATTGAGTCAGCTCTTAAAATAATAAATGTCAGGAGGCTTGAAATACTACATATTTTTGTAAGCATTTGCAAGTACTAATTGTAGATTTCAGTGTTTCTTCACAACTAGGAATCATCTTTCTGATAAAGACACTACAGTTCTGTTTATATGCCTGAAGAGGATGAAAGTCTTGTAAAGATTTCACACTTGCCTTGCTGTCAGTTTTAAAGAAAGGAACTAATTCCCAAATCTCAAAAAGCCATAAGGTAAATCTGGTATTTCTATTCTATAAGATTGTACACTAGCACAGCAGATCCTGGAATTGCCTGGTAAAGTCACTTCATTATCAGTTTCAGTTGCATTTTTCCTTGCTCTTGTGAAAAAGCTGCTCTTGATCTATAGAAAGGACAGAGAGTAATGACTTGGCATAGGCTTGGAGGAAAAAGAAAATGGAATTGGGGGAATGTCTCAACAGAGTGATATGGCAGGAGGTAACAACCTAATGAGGGAAAAAGTGGTAGATTAGGTATACAGAGGATCAATCAGAATTGTAACCAAGACATTGTGTTTGAAAACAGTGGGAAAAATTAGGGAACACAGTCCCCAGTTTAAGAAGAGTTCTGTTCCCAAAGTCTGTCCTTAAGTCGAATTCGTATGTAAGCCGGAACAGTACAATTGTATAATACTGTATAAGTAGTATTGTGTAATGAACTTGAACCATTGTGTATTTAACTCGAATCACTGTGTATTTAACTTGAATTTTGCTGCAATAGACTCCATTCTTAATTATGGGTCTGTAACCCAGGCATTCTTAACCCGGGGACTACCTGTACAAATGTGTGTTTAGATGAAATCTTTGTAGAGAGTAATCCAATTTACTGATTCACCAGAAGCAACTTGCCAACATAAATTGCTAAAAGAGAAAGATCTCATTTTCCTCTTATATATACTGATGAAAGAAACTGCATGAACCCTTTAAAATTATCTATAATCCTGCAGTACATGTAGCCCTCGTTTAGTGACTGTTCACAGTTACAGCAGTAATGAAAAAGTAACTTTGTGACCGGTCCTCACATTTACAACCTTTGTAGGTTTGTAAAGCAAAGGAAAGCTGAAGTAAGATCAGAAGCACAGTTGTGGTTTCATTTAGTGACCACTTCACTTAACAATTGAGTTGCTGGTCCCAAATTGTGGTCGGTAAACAAGGACTACCTGTACCGTAACTTATAATATGATCCAAGCCTCATCTATGTTCTGCTAAGCAGCACAAAAACCAATGGCTTCATCAAACATACAACTAACATTCACTGTTTTGTTGTAAAACTATGTGAAAGTTCAGACATTTCCTGTACCTGTTACTCAGTCCTGCACATTGGCTTGGTGATATTTTGGCCCATTCATCTTTATAGAACAACTTCAACTTGATATTTTTTGGTTGTATGTATAAACTATTTGTTTGAGGTCATGGCACACACAGCATTTCAGTTGGTTAAATTCAGGGTGTACTCAGCCACTCCAAATTACAAAATTTCTGCAGAGGTGGATTTACTTAGTGGTTTGGGGTCATCACGCTGCATGACCCACATTTATTTAACCTTCAGCTCACAGATGGATTCCCTGATATTTTGTAGAATTTGCCAGAAGAATCCAGGACCCACTGTTGCCTCAGTGACTGCAAGGTATCTAGGATGTAAGGCTGCAAAGCATCCTCAAACCATAATACTTCCATTATTGTGTTTCATGGTTGGGATAAGGTTCATGAATTGCAGTGTAGTGTTGGTTTCTCCAAGCATAACATTTCTCAATACCAAGAAGTTCCACTTTCATCTCATATGACCACAGAATATTAGCTAATAGCCAGCTGGATCATCCTTGTGGTATCTGGCAAACTTGAGACAAGTGACAACATTCCTTCCTCCTTAGTTCTCTCTTGCACACCATTCTTGGTCAATGTTTTCCTTATGAATGTCATGCATACCTTGGAGATCTATAGATGATCTACTATTACCCCAGGGATCTTTGTAACCTTTCAAAGTTTGAATAATAATAGTTTTATATTCCTTTCCAGTCTCATGAGCATTAACAACCTCCTTTCTGAGATTTGTAGAAATTTCTTTTGATTGGGACATGATTCATTTCCACAAATCTATGTTGAGAAGAACAGGTTTCACTGGTAACAACCAATGTGCGTGTTTTTGTTTTAATGGGGGAGAGTGCCTTAAATTGACATCTCACTGACTGGGACTTTACTCCTTTAGAGAGACAGTTACCCTGGACTTCACATACTCTTTCCAACAAAGACAATGAATGTTGACCCAGTGTGTTCATTAAAAAAATGAAGCTCTAATCACATTGTAGGTCACAATAATACAACTAGTATTACTGAGACCTGGCTGGACTTGGAGGGAGTTGTGCCCCTCTCAGAGCTTTGCCCAGTTGGGTTTTGGGTGTGGCATCAGCTGAGAACTCAGGGCAAGGGTGAGAGGGTGGTGATTGTCATTTGAGAGTTTCTGATAGCTTTCAGGGATGCTGCCCCGCAGATGATCAGACCCTATTATGAGACCCTGTTTGTTAGGTTGGGCTCTAGGGATCAATTGTGACTGTTGCTGTTGTGCCAACCTTCCTGCCCAAGCTCCTTGACTCCATAACCATGGTGGGAGTGGAGTTCCCCAGGCTTATGTTCCTGGGGGACTTCAACCTGCCTTCTGTGGGATTGGTAAATGTTTTCCTTATGAATGTCATGCATACTGACATCAGACAACACAAGAGTGACCATAGATCATCTACTATTACCCTGGAGATCTTTGCAAACTTTGAAGGGTTTTGACAAAAGGTTTATATTCCTTTCCAGTCTCATGAGCATTAACAATCCCCTTTCTGAGGTGGCTTGGGAGTTCATGGCCAGTATGACAGCCATGGGCCTATCCCAGGTATCCAGGGCCCAACACGTGACAATGGTAATACCACCTGATCTATTGTTGTTGTTGTTGGAGCAATGGCAGTATGATCTGGACTTGGGGCAGCTGTTAGTGGCTCTCCTGTCATGGTCAGATCACTCCCTTGTTAACTACAGTGAGGGAAAAAATTATTTGATCCCCTGCTGATTTTGTACGTTTGTCCACTGACAAAGAAATGATCAGTCTATAATTGTAATGGTAGATTTATTTTAACAGTGAGAGACAGAATAACAACAAAAAAATCCAGAAAAACGCATTTCAAAAAAGTTATAAATTGATTTGCAGTTTAATGAGTGAAATAAGTATTTGATCCCCTATCAAGCAGCAAGATTTCTGGCTCCCAGGTGTCTTTTACTGTATACAGGTAACGAGTTGAGATTAGGAGCACTCTCTTAAAGGGAGTGCTCCTAATCTCAGCTTGTTACCTGTATAAAAGACACCTGTCCACAGAAGTAATCAATCAGATTCCAAACTCTCCACCATGGCCAAGACCAAAGAGCTGTCCAAGGATGTCAGGGACAAGATTGTAGACCTACACAAGGCTGGAATGGGCTACAAGACTATCGCCAAGCAGCTTGGTGAGAAGGTGACAAGTTGGTGTGATTATTCACAAATGAAAGAAACACAAAATAACTGTCAATCTCCCTCGGTCTGGGGCTCCATGCAAGATCTCACCTCGTGGAGTTTCAATGATCATGAGAATGGTGAGGAATCAGCCCAGAACTACACAGGAGGATATTGTCAATGATCTCAAGGCAGCTGGGACCATAGTCACCAAGAAAACAATTGGTAATACACTACGCCATGAAGGACTGAAATCCTGCAGCGCCCGCAAGGTCCCCCTGCTCAAGAAAGCACATGTACAGGCCCGTCTGAAGTTTGCCAGTGAACATCTGAGTGATTCAGAGGAGAACTGGGTGAAAGTATTGTAGTCAGGTGAGACCAAAATCGAACTCTTTGGCATCAACTCAACTTGCTGTGTTTGGAGGAGGAGGAATGCTGCCTATGACCCCAAGAACACCATCCCCACCATAAAACATGGAGGTGGAAACATTATGCTTTGGGGATGTTTTTCTGCTAAGGGGACAGGACAACTTCACCGCATCAAAGGGACAATGGACGGGACCATGTACCGTCAAATCTTGGGTGAGAACCTCCTTCCCTCAGGCAGGGCATTGAAAATGGGTTGTGGATGGGTATTCCAGCAGGACAATGACCCAAAACACATGGCCAAGGCAACAAAGGAGTGGCTCAAGAAGAAGCACATTAAGGTCCTGGAGTGGCCTAGCCAGTCTCCAGACCTTAATCCCATAGAAAATCTGTGGAGGGAGCTGAAGGTTCGAGCTGCCAAATGTCAGCCTCGAAACCTTAATGACTTGGAGAGGATCTGCAAAGAGGAGTGGGACAAAATCCCTCCTGAGACGTGTGCAAACCTGGTGTCCAACTACAAGAAACGTCTGACCTCTGTGATTGCCAACAAGGGTTTTGCCACCAAGTACTAACTCATGTTTTGCGAAGGGGTCAAATACTTATTTCACTCATTAAACTGCAAATCAATTTATAACTTTTTTGAAATGCATTTTTCTGGATTTTTTTGTTGTTATTCTCTCACTGTTAAAATAAACCTACAATTATAGACTGATCATTTCTTTGTCAATGGGCAAACATACAAAATCAGTAGGGGATCAAATAATTTTTTCCCTCACTGTATAGAGTTCTCTAGAGGGTGATTAACGGATCTGGTTGAATTATATATATGAATATGAATACGAATGTATGTATGTATGTATATGTGTGTATATATACAGTATATATAAGAAATATTTAAGAGAAAAACAATACAGATTTTGAAAAAAGGGTAAAGAAAAGTAATAAGTGAAAAAAGGTGCAAAGAAAGAAAGAGAAAAGAAAAAGAAAGAAAAGAAAAAGTTATAAAGAAGCAGCTTCCGATCTTCTTAACAGCAGTTACAGATACATTTATATTTTACCCTCTTTCTTTAGATTACACTATAATTTTCTTGTTTCTATAATCTACTCTAATCATCAAATCCAAAAATCACAAGTTCATTCTTTTTTCTTTTTTTCAGCAAAAAGTCCATAAGGAGTTTCCAGTAGCTAATAAATGGATTATTATCCTTTCTATAATAGACAAGTCTGTTTTGTCATCTCTGCTAATTCTATCATCTTTACCAGCCATTCCTCCTTGTGGGTATTTCAGAGTCTTTCCATTTTTGTGCATGTAATAGTCTTACAGCAGTTATCATATACAAAAACCATCTTCCATAACTCTTTTCTAATTGTCTATCCATTAGTCCCAGCAAGAAAAGTTCTGGTTTCAACTGAATATTAATCTTTACAATTCTTTGTATCACTGTGTATTTGAACCTAAAATTTTCTGGGTTTTTTTATAAATTCACCAGGCATGATAAAATGACCCTTCATATTTTCCACACTTCCAACACAGATTTGAAGTACCTTTATACTGTACATTCAGATAATTTATCTGGAGTCATGTACCAATGGTACATCATTTTATAAAAATTATCTTTTTAAGTTATAACATAATGTAAATTTCAGTCCTTTCAGCCACATATTTTCCCTTTGTTCCATAAGTATATTATGTCCAAAGTTCTTAGCCCATTTTATCATAGACTTTCACTTGTTCTTCCATTTCAAATTTCAACAAAAATGTATATATTTTAGTAATTATATATTCATCATTTGTACATAGTTCCTTGTGCTGTTCAATTCCAAATGTCCTCTTACCTATCTTAAATCTTTCTCTTAACTGTGCATATAAAAACAATTGAAAGTGAAATCCCTCTATAGTCAACTGATCTCTTGATCATCTTGTATTTTCCATGCTGTTCTAACAGCTCTCAATATTAACCATCTCTCTTTGCCTGCTGTTTCTTTTCTATAAAATGCTTCTTGTGCTAAGACCCAGAAAGGCATTTTTGGGCACAATCTCGGTTTATATCTATTCCATATTCTCAATATAGCACTTCTAATATAGTGATTTTTAAAATCTACGTTAACCTTATTGTAGACTGGATTCGGTTTCAGAGGGACTTTGGGGTTCCTGACAGTTTGCTGCGCAATCTGACCTGGTCGCTACCTGGTATGAGAGTGCAGCAGGGGCTTTGGATCGGATTGTGGCCATGTGGCCTCTCTCCTAACATGGGGGAACTCAAATGAAGAAACACCTAGAGTGCCACTGGAGAGCAATGAAAGATTAATCTGACCGAACACAAGTAGAGCCTCTACTGAGGCCTCTACTAACGCCTATCTTGTGGCAGTAAGAGTGGCGAAACTTCAATATTTCTCCATCCTTATTGCACTCACAGATAGCCACCCAGCTGCCCAGAGTCTTATATGGAGATGGGCAGCTATATAAATTAGATAGATAGATAGATAGATAGATAGATAGATAGATAGATAGATAGATAGATAGATAGATAGATACTGCAATATTATAGTTATTAAGGATTTACAAACTTGCTCACCGCTATCATTTGCATTTCTTAGTATATATTTTAGTTTGAGTCTCTTGCTGAAACTGACAATACCCTGAGTTAGAAATAAAAATCAGTTTAACAATAATGTATGTAGAAGTTGAAACATAACTTGTAAGATGAAAAAATAATTTATTTGTTAGAGAAATGACGTACATGCATGAGAAAAGTAGGGTATTATTTTTTTCTTCTGGAACTATTTCTTATGGTACCTCATTCTCTTAAGTTTCACTATGTTGCAAGAGAGCTGTAGATAGCTTTCCTTAGGAAACCTGAAACATGTTCATCTGCTACCAACCTCATCATGGCACTGCGCTCAAGAAAGAAAACAGGATTATGCTGCTAGGAGAAGACTTACCTCTTCATCAGTAAGGTAACCTGAGGCAGAGATCAGTTTAGTTTTTGTCTTTTAAGTCCCTGACTACATAAACTTCTTGTCAGACGTTTTGGCACCCTAGGGAAAGTCATATTCCGGCACTCTCTATGGTTTGGCTCATTCTTCTGATTTTGTTAGGAACTTCAAAAAGGCACTCTTGTTTCTTACTTTCTTCGAGTTTTCAAGCTTAACACTTAAGTTTTTCAGCCCTGGACAATTTTTTTCATTTCTCAGATATTTTCAGCCTATTTACACAGCAAGCAATTTTAATTACATCAGCATCCATTGTTGTCATATGGCAACAATTCTGCAAAATTATATTTAACCCTCGAGCAGGTACACTGGCTCATGGAGTATGCTGTTACTGCTTTTCAGTTTTTTATTTTGTTTTTTGTTTTTTTGTTTTTAATCCCCCCCCCTAAAATTTGGTGCCCCTAAGCTGGCCCTATTCCGTTTTAGCCTAGAGCCATCCCTGCTGTCCCTGACACTAAGAGGCCTGGTGTACACTACCAAGTTCATGCAACAGCATGAAATGTTTCTATGCATGGAATGAATTGCATTAACATTTTATCCATCTGGATACATTTGGTTATGTCATTTGACTTTAATTTATGATTACAGGTAGTCCTCAGGTTATAGCCCTAATTGGGACCAGAATTTCTGTGGCTAAGCAAAACGGTTGTTAAGCGCAACATCACATGACTTCACACTTCTGCCCTGCGCAAACTGCCTCTGCTTCAACTCCACCCACCCATCTCCCCCCCGTCTCTGCCCTTTTGGCCTCCCTGGAGAGCATGGCCGCAATAAAGAGGCCACTGTATTCTCATCCTCACCTGCTCCCACCCCTGTCCCCAGCTGACCCTAACCCTCCACTGGGCTTGCCAATGCTGGCTGGCCTCAAACCCCCTTGGTACCGGGGCTCTGTTAGTGCTGGGCTCGCCTCCGCCACCCTCTTGCTGCCATCTCCCCACCCCCAGACTCCTGGTGGGCCTGCCGCGTTCCAGCAGTCCCTGAAGATTGCAAAATTTTTATTAATAGCTGTAGCTATTAGAAACCATCTGGTTCGTCCTCAGTACTATCAACTGTTAGCTGATAAATATTTTAGGATTTTGTTGCAATTTCTAAAATTTTCTTTTATTGATATTGTACTGTATGCTGGTCATTTATTGTGTTTGGTCTTGGACCATAAATAAATTTTGATTTGATGATTTGATTAGCAACTGAATTCTAAAAAGGAATTAATTACCTGATGCAAAATAAAGTAAAATGCAGGTTAGAAATAGTAGTCAAGAATAAGCACAAGTAAAATAACTAATAATTAGCAAGCAAAAAACAATGTGTGCATCTAAATAGGCTTGGCTGCAGTTGGAGTGGTTTGGCTAAGCTATTTATTATGAAGACTGATCTAGGACTATCATTAACATGGGGACTGTCAGAAAAGACTTCAGGGAAATGGAGAATTTGGATACTAAGGAATATGGAAGCCTGAAGAAAGAAACTTCACAAGGAAGGCAATGTTTGTCCATAATAGAAATTCACTTCTTGCTGGGAAGCATCATTTTGATTTCAAAGAAAGCCAGGTTACATTTCTATTATTATTGTTGGTCACAGTCAGCCAGATGTTTAAACTGGGTTTGGCATTTTTATCCACCTATTGAGTCCTTCCCAAGGACTTGGGATAGGCAGATGTTGTTTAATAATATTAAAGGTATCATCACATATGTTGGTGGTGGTAAAGTATCAGTGCAGGATGTAAGCTGTTCCAAATAAAGCTGCCTTTTCCAGTTGACTGATGATGATTTTGTCAATGCCAGTGGTCTTCAACTGGTGCTCCAGGGCCTGATGCACCCAAGGCACCTATTACTATTGGTACTATCTTTGCTTTTTTTTGCCACAGTTGCTCCAGTTTTATTTGCAGGTTTTTGTATTTTGTGATTTTCTCCAGTTCTTTCTCTTCTGTTCTGCGGTCTCCATGTATTGCAATGTCCACTATCCAGACTTTTTTGTCTTTCTTATCAACAGTTGTTAAATCTGGGGTGTTATGTGGCAGGTGCTTGTCTGTTTGAATTCCAAAATCCCAGAGCACTTTAGCTTCTTCGTTTTCTATTGCTTTGTCTGTTTTGTGGTCCCACCAGGTCTTGCTTGTAGGCAAATGGTATTTCTTGCAGATATTCCAGTGCACCAATGTTGCTACTTTGTCATGCTGTTGTTTGTAGTCAGTCTGTGCAATCTTCTTGCAGCAGCTGACTAGGTGGTCCACTGTTTCTTCAGCTTCTTTGCAGAGGCGGCATTTGCTGCTTGTGGCTGTCTTCTCAATTCTGGCTTTGTAGGTGTTTGTTCTTAAGGCTTGGTCTTGTACAGCCAGAATTAGCCCCTCTGTCTCTTTCTTCAACTTCCTGCTCTTAGCCATTGCCAGATCTTCTTGTTACCTGCTTTGCCTGCTAGTTGTGTGTGTGTGTGTGTGTACTTGCCATGTCTCTTTTCCATTCTTCATTTGGTCTTTCTTGTAGGCCAGTTTGGTCTCTTTGGTATTCAGTAAGCCTTCATGGTGTACTAGCTTCAGTGCATCTTCTTCACTGTCCTTCAGATATTCTTCCAATGTCCTCTTTTCTTCTACTGTCTGGTGTACTTGCAACATTCCACACCCACCTATGCTCCTTGGCAAGTAGAACCTGTCAACATTGCTGCATGGATGAAGGGCATGATTCATTGTCATTATTTTTCTGGTCTTCCTATGCAGGGCTTCTAGTTCTGCTTGAGTCCAGTCCACTATTCCAGCTGTATATCTAATGACTGGAATTGCCCAGGTGTTAATTACCTTGATGGTATTTTCCTCCACCGAGTTTGAACTTTAAGATCTTCTTCACGCTCATGATGCATTCACTACCAACTTCTTGACTTCAATGTGGTTGATGTTGTCAGCTTGAAGGATGCCCAGGTATTTGTAGTGATCTTCTTCATCCAGACTCTTGATGTTATTTCCTTAGGGCATCTTGATTCCCTTCAGTTTTCACTATCTTTCCCCTGTTGATGGTAAGGGGGGCACATCTGTCCAGTCCAAACTCCATTGCAGTATCTTGGCTGTATATTCGGACAGAGTTGAGTAGCGATTCTATTTCAGATGGTGTTTTACCATACAGCTTCAGATTGTCCATGTCAAGGAGGTGGGATAGCCTGGCAGATGTTTTTGATGTTTGATAACCATGGGCTGACTTGTTCAATATTGTTGACACGAGGAATCAATGCAATGACAAACAGAAGTGGTGACAGTCTCCTTGAAAGATTCCTCTCTTGATATTAACCTCTCCCAGTCTATCACCACTGACTAGCAACTGTGTCTTCCACTGTGCCACTGATCTTTGCACAAAGCTTCTGATGTTTTATTGACTCCTGTTATTTCTAGGCACTTGATTATCCAATCATGTGGCAGGGAGTCGAATGCCTTCTTGTAATCAATCCAAGCTACATTCAAGTTGGATGATGATGATGATGATGATGATTACTATTTAAATGGGCATGCCACCAAGTCCATTAGATTCATGGTGGCTTAACACAACATAAAAACACAATAAAATATCAACAGAAAAATAACAATATGCAAGACAGTTTATAAATCAAAGAAAATAGCAATTACAACATACTACATAACACAGAAGACACAATACAACCGCCCCCCCCAAAACCTAATGCATCTAGTTCCATATGGTACACAGTCATTCCTCAAAAGCTGTCAAGAAGAGTACGGTCTTCACCATCTTTTGAAAGGCCATCACCAAGGGGGACAACTTACCATCCAGAAGGAGGTTGTTCCAGAGCATGTGCACTATAGTTAAAAATCAGCGTTTTCTGGTTTTAGCCTGCCTCATCTCATAAAATTAGGGTACCACAAGCAACTTCTCCCAAGATAATCTCATTTGCAACATAGACAGGGAAAGCTTGAGTTATATAAGCTTGATTTTTGCAGCAAAAACATTACCCTACACAAACACTTGGGAAAAGCTGAAATGTTTTGACACTGAACTTACCTGGGCAAGTTTGAACTAATAACTGTGTTTTACCTATTGAATGTGAAAAGGAAATAAAATAGCTATGAGCAATCAGGAACAAATCTAGGGGCCAGGATCTGCCCAGTTTCCATTGGCTGCTTAAACCAGCTGTAGATATAACTTTCCCATCCAGTGCTGGGTACTGCTTTCTACATCAATTTCATTTGGTTGCAAGAGACCAGATGTCTGACTTGCACAGAGTAAAACTGTCAGCCTGATATTTTTCCAGAAGTGGGGATTGATACAGGATCTCCCAGGAGATTAATTGTCCTGTGTCAAAAATACAAAGAAAAGGGAACCCAAAACAATTAAGTGGTTACTACATCTTTCTTATAAGAACTTTTGAGTCCTTTCCCTTAGGAAAACTGTACATAAGGAGAAGATACATGGCAGAAGTATAATAAGCAGGAAATGAAAAGGGAGAATCTTTTAACTGCATATTACTAGAATGCAGATTCAATTATCCTACAAAGGTCAGTGATGAGAGATTCAAGATAGATGAAAGGTACTTCTTCATGCATCTATAAAGCACATTGTGGAACTGAGGTTCATACTAACAGCCCACCATTTATATGGCTTTAAAGAGAATTTGAACCAATGATAGAATCATAGAAAATAAGGGTTGAAGGGAGTTTGGAAATCATCTAATGCAAGAATCCAGGAACTGATGGAGGATAAGGCTAGCCTTATAGCTATGTTACCTCCCACACTGAGGATGGATGTGTCTTTCTCAATATCAGCTGCTAGAGAGGATACTGTTGTGCTGGTGCTCTGTTGCTGGCTTCCCTGAGGCCTCTGGTGATTGGTCACTGTGGAGAGGGGTAGCTGTACTAGTTGGACTCATGGTCTGAAGTAGCTCCACTCTTATGTTCTTAACAAGAATATTTGTGATTTCAAAACATACTTTGTTTCAGGAAGTTGCCAGTATGTGTTGTAGCAGGCGTTGTTTTACAAAAAGATATTTTTCTGACTGCCATCTGTGGTTCCTTAAGTTCCTTGTGTTTTAAAATAACTTAGCAGCTATTCTGATTTTGTTCTTTTAGCCAACCACAAGACATTTTATTGATCTAACCATTTCATATTTAATATACTGCTTAGCTGCTTTTCAAGACACAAACTTCCAATAATAAATCCATTCTCCCCAAACTGGTGCCCTTCAGATGTTGACTTCAGGCCTTCTTATTCTATTCCACACAGCCAGAGGATCCAGGCTGATGTTGGAAGCCAGAGACAAGATCAAAAGGATTGTCCTGGTTTCACTCATTCTGCTAAACGATGTGTTTTTCGGTTTGGTTTAATAATGTGTGAATCCAAGCTTTAATTTTAGTTTTGCAGTTTCGTATTCCGCATGCATCATTCTAGTGATTGTGGTTTGTTCAAGGAAGCAGGGTGGAAAAGGCCTTGGCTTAGCGTAAAGGGTGAATCCAGTCAGCACGTCCACCTTACAATAATCCACACAAGGGTCTGGGTGTATGTATGTAGGTAGTCGTGAATTATGGGTTTAACAGTCCTTCTGGATAAGCCATCCACCAGCGCCAGGCCCGACTCTCCAACTTGGCAGTTGGACTCGGCAACAGAGGAAAATGGCGCCCTTCTTTGCTGCCGCCCGGCTCTCGTGCTTGCGCCGGAGGGGGCGCTTCCGCACGGCCCGCTTCAAGGAAAGCAGGGCCCTTTGAATCAGGCCAGCCCTAACAGGCGATAGCGTCTAAAGCAGAAGGGGGCCTTCAAAAAAAAATTTTTCAAAGTTTTTATGAGACTGGAGGGCTCGTTTTTAGGCCCTTCGACCGTCTCGACAGCAAATAAAATGGCAGGCGCCTCCTCAGAAGGACGGGCTCGCGGGGAAGAGCCCCTCGAGTCTCCCAGGGCGTGAGGTGGGGAGCCTCCAGCCGCGCGCCGGGGCCAAGGGAGCTGCTGCTGCCGCCTCGCAGAAACCTCAGGGCGCCCTGCGAGAGCGGTTCTTTAGCCGGGAAAGCCGGCGAGGCGACCGGAGAATGTGTCCCCGGCGGGCGGGCGGGCGGGCGCAGGGGCGGGGCAGCGCTGCCGAACATATAGCCGACCCCGCGCCTCTCGCTTCAGCGCTGCCCGAGAGGCGGCCAGGAGCGCGGGAGCCGCAGGATGGTGATCACCCGGCTTAGCCAGGAGCGCGTCGCGGCGGCGGCTCCCGACGGGCTGCCAAAGTCTCCGCTCAAGCGGCGGCGGAACGAGGACGTGACCCCCGAGGAGCGGCCTGAGCCTCCGGGCGGTGCCGCCGCGGCCGGCCGCCAGCTCCGCGCGCCCGTCAAGAAAAGTAAGCCGCCCCCGGTGGGTCGGCTTCGCAGCCGCGGCGAGCCCATGCGCCCTCTGGAGCGGCAGATCTTCCGCGACTACGGGCAGAGCTGGTACCGCTTCCGAAAGGAGCTGGAGGGCAAGTTCCACCCGCTCGACCCTCTGGCGCAGCAGCCACAAGTAAGGAGAGGAGGGCGGTCAGGTAGGGCCGGAGAAGGAGAAATCAGATCGCTGCCAGCATGGCCCGTCCTTCGGACCCAGACGGAGGTCCCGGTTCTTCTTTTTAATGTGGCCAGCGATACGCACGGGCAGTTTTCTCCCCGGGCCAAAGTGAACCTCCGCTCCCTTCGTCTTCGTGTTACCCCTTTCCGCTCCTTCCCGAAAGGGCTTTTCCAACGTTAGGTTTATTCCGTGTGGAGGTTTCGCGGAATCACCTGCCCTGGGTTGAGTAGGAGCCCGAAGTCGCATGCACGCTCCCCTGCGCTGGGGGACTCAAAGTCACCCACTGAACAAAGTCAGAAGATGCAGCCTCCCCCCCTCCCCCCGCTTTACCACTTTTGATACCTTTCTGGGCAGGAAAAGGCTGGGTTTTGTTCTGGTTGCTCCATCTCCTCCTCCTCCTTTTTCATCCACAGAATGCACTTTTGTTTAGGGAGAAGCCTTGATCTCCACCAAAATAGGAATCCAAACATAGACTGGGTTTTCGTGTGCTTTGCTGCACACAGTCATTCAAAAAAGAGCTGCTTCTGGGATATTTGGAAATTTGGATTAGAGGCTGAGTTCATAGAGCTAACCAAATGTTATATCCTTTATGAATTGCTTCCATTTTTATACATGTGCTGCTGTGTCATTATATTCTTGGAATTTTGACCACTGTTTTGCATTTATGTTATAGCCTGAACATAGTTGCCTGGTATGCTCTAGTATGCTCTAATGATCTTGTTTTACAACTGGCACATTGCTTTGCCATAAACATGCACATCAGATGTTAGTAAAACTACATGTCTGCTGCTTTTTGTTTCCTAAATTCCCAGACACTTCCTGGTGATTAATCCCAATGAAATTAGTCGATGGAGACTATTGTTGAACAGTAGGGAATGACTGACTTGTGGTTTCATGACCCCAAAGCACTTTAAATATTTTTTCCATACAATGTGCCATTCTTTGTTGGGTTTTCTTTATACCTTTCATACATAGCTTTTTCAGTGAGGATGGAAAAGAGAATGCATGATCTTTTTTCACTAAAAAAAATATTTAAATAAAGCAGTAAATATGTGTTTTGTTGTATCTATATGTCTTGGTTGTTTTTCAGTGGGGGGGGATTGAGCATGGGAGGGGCTCACCAGTCATATAAAATAGAAGTAAAATCTAACCTGCAGCCAGCTATTTCTTTCGATAATATAGTTCCTTTGCATTCCTGCCACTTGGGGACCATACAAATCCTTGTTTGCAGGAAGCAAATGCATTAATTATTTCAATTATTCATATTTATTCACATAGAAAGCAATTTAAATCATGAAATCAGAAGTCAGCAGTAAATATCCCTTGTCTTTGAAATAATTCCATACTAATATTTCAATTCATTGTATTCTATGATGTAATCAATGGCTGCTTGTAGATTTCAATGATACCTCTTTTGCATCCTAATTCCTTCTTTTCTTGGCTTCCCAGATAACTACAGAAGCCCGTTGCAAACTGATCAGCTGGCTAATCCCAGTGCATAAACATTTTGGCTTTTCTTTCGAATCCTTATGCCTGACAGTAAACACTCTAGACCGTTTTCTCACAACTACCCCAGTGGCTGCTGACTGCTTTCAACTCCTAGGGGTCACCTCACTCTTCATCTCTTGCAAACAGGTACTAGGCTCTAGAGAACCTCTTTTTTTAGTTACCACAATTGGTATTTGCTGCTGGAAAGAAAGAGCACATGAGCAAGACAAACTTTATTTAAGTTGTAATAGGAGAAATGTCTGAAGTATGTGATTGGAAGCTCAAAAATGCTAGTGAAATCTGAATACAATAGATCACTAGATTTTCCTTTGTACATCTAATATTGAAATTCTGTTCACAAAAAGCAATTTTATGTTAGACTATATCATATGTTGTCTCCTCTATTCCCTCTTGAAACATCAGTCACTTTGTTCAGAGTTTCCTAATACATTAAAAACAACAACGACAAAAGTTGTTCTGCTAGCCTCAGCCTACTGTTAAGAGCATAATACCTCCATCATCCTTGTTACAGGATATCATACTTCAGAGGATAGACATACTGGCTTTGGAGTCTACCATGAATTATGAAAGTTCATTACAGAAGTTTCTGTCTTTTCTTTGGCCTTGCAGCCATATGCAGTCCATTCTCCAGAAACCTCTCTGGAAAGTCAGGAGATCTTTTCTGAACAAATAAGATTGAGCATAGAGAGCTTGAAAGAGGGAAATAATCAATTAGATTCTCCCAGAAGACTTTTGAGAGGTCACAGATGGCTAAAGGAATAAAGAAGAGACCAGGAGTTTTCCTACCATGAACATTATTATGATAACATCTTAGCATCCAAACCACCTTGTTTATAATTTCCCAGTCAGATCTCCCTCTCTGTGAAGAAGATGTGTGCTGCAGTTCCAGAAATCAATTCCTTAAAAAAGACCATTACAGCCAAGATTAAGCCATTTAGATCTACATTAATCTGAACAAGTTAATTATGTCTTTTAATTTTTCAGCTAATGAAATTAATTTTAAAAAAGAGTATCTGATGTTAATGACATTAAAAGTGACAAGAAGTCAATAAACTCTCTCTATACTAAGAGCTTTAACATTGGAAATACAACACCCAATACTGCATCGCAACAGTATTGGACGCATTCCTAGATGTTATCTTGTGCCTGAGTTCCTGTGTATTGCTTTCTGTGCTTGTCTGCTTTTCAGGTAGAAGTGCACCCACCAAAGGTGAAACAGCTCCTGGCCCTTTGCTGTGACACTTTCTCTCGCCAGCAGCTCTGCAACCTGGAGTGCATCATTCTCAACAAGCTTCACTTCAATCTCTCAGCTCCTACCATCAGTTTCTTTCTTGAACACTTCACCCATGTGCGGATGGAGGCTTGCGAAGCTGATGCTTGGGAAGCCAACAATGCCAAAGCTCTAGCAAAAGGTGTGGCTGAACTTAGCTTAGCCGACTATGCCTTTAACAAATATATGCCTTCCTTGTTGGCCGTCTGTTGTTTGGGTCTGGCTGATCAGATGTTGCAGCACCAGAAGCCGCTGGACTTGCACTTAAGTGACTATCCAGAGGGAGTTTTGCAAGATTGCCTGGACAAGCTACATTTACTGGTCTCTTTAAATGAGGACTCTTTGCCTTTGGTACTACCTCCTGAGATTTCAGATCAGTGTCTGCACTTAGAAAAATAAGTTAACCAAACAAAAACTATTTAAAATTTGTGACCATGCATTTGGAAGTTTATGTTTTCTGTTTTGTTCCAGTTCCTAAATAGAAGGATCAGTGATAGTTGCAATACCTCTGAAATAACAGTATTCACTTTCTATTTTTACTCACTAATCTCTTTTGACAAGTTTTACACTGTATTTATATTTATTAGTAGAAGCTGTGATGTTGATTTAGAATAAAATCAATTAAAGAACAGCTTCTTTAATATTTTACAGATAATTTCAGATTCTATTTTGCACAATAGACTTATATTGCACTGACATCATTTTAAGTAATACCTTAGAGTTGTAAACAATGTATATTATGCCTGGTACTTTATTTATTGAAATGATAGTTCAGTTTGAAGCCATAGGAAGGAGAACCAAATTGTAAAAAGGTTTATCTAATAAAGCTTCTATTATTAATTGTGATTTGTTATATCGTTTTCTGTTTACTATATATATGGTAAGTCCTCCTTAATCAGTAATGTTTGAAATTGCAGCTTAGGATCCAACTATAACTTATGGAAAGAGAGCCATCTCTTGGAAAGAAAATGCTGTAAAACATCAGAAAGTGTTCTCAAGCAGAGAAATAGCCAATTGAAGAGCATGCTGGCTACTCCCTATTCGCTTATTTTTTATCTCTGATTTTGAGCAAACTGAGATTTCTTCCCCTCCCCCCCCCCATCTTCCTAGAGTTCTCATGAATCAGATAGCAAGTGATTTCTGTGCTTTGGAGAATCACTGCCAAGGGTACCCTAATGTTTTGGGTCCGTGGACACATTTGGAATTTTGAGACTATATGATATGCAATCTTACAGAATGACTGCCAGCAGTGGATAGGCTACCTTTTCACAAAGTTCTGCTCTTGATGAGAAAGCAAAGGCTGCTCTTTACTGTGTCCCAACTCACCTCTTGTTTATAGCATGTGAACACATGACCAAGTAAAGCTCTTGGATTGCAGACACTTATTCGTATTTTCTAAGGATACTTATCTGACATTGCAGAGTTCCTTTATGAGTCCCCCTTATTTATGAATTATGAGTTATTTATGAGTCAGGTGGAACTAGGATATTGGCAGGCACCAAAAGAGGCTTCCTCACCTTGTTTGACGCCCAGGGTCATCATGAAAGAGAGAGTGTATTGGGTTTGGTAGGTCTATGATTTCTGCCTATAGTTCAGCCTTATCCAATCTCAATGCCCTCTAGGAGTGTTGGACTAAGGTAAAGTCTCCTTAAGTTGACCGTGACTCCTTAAATTTAATGGACATATAATAGTGAAATGATTTGCCATTGTTTTGAGGGATGTTTTCTCAACTTCCCAGTTTAGCTTACACCCTTAGAATTCCACAAGGGCTTCCTATGCAAGTACTTATCAGGCCTGATCCAACTTAGCATCAGAGCCCAGGCAAGGTCATTCAGTTGCTGCCGACTGCTAGAAAATCCTAGAATTTCCAACCAGTTAACTTTGGGTTAACTGAGTGGAAATTGAAAGAACTGACATGTGACTCATCTAATATATAACCCACACTAAGTTTAGAAATGCTGCTATAGAGCTATGTTCCCAAGCATTCTATGATTTTGTTGTACTAAGATATATGCTTGGGGTTTGGACCTAGCCTCGAGTTGACCAAAATATATAAAAAAGGTGAGATAAAAATATAATAATAACAATAACAGCAACAACAACAATAGTAGTAATAATAATAATGCCTGGAGAGGGGAAAGAGGGAACAGCATCCTTTATAATTTCATTTGTCTGTACAGCACAGAGAGGTGAAGCTTTAAATGTGGTTTGCTGGTAAGCAGGAGAACACTTGCCTTCCTCTGTGCCAGTCCCAATAGGACCAAAGCTAAAACAGGTTCTCCTTGTGTCTCATGTAATATGAAGCTACAAGAGAATGTATATTTGGTCAGGATCTCACTCCCACTCCTTAGACTCCAGAAAATCAGACCTGGAGAAGGTGTCAAATTAAGGTGGTGTCAAACTCCTTTGTCAGAATCCTGCATTTTGGCTCACTCATTCACACCAGAGTTCAGCCACAAGCAGCCTATTTGTTTTAAATGTCATTATCACAAAAGATGTCCACTTTCAACAAAAAGATAGAAGCCATCTGTTATTTGGTGTGGTTTTTCTTTTGAACAGATGCATGAAATTCAGTTCTTTCTGTGTCTTCATTCACCGCTCCCTCCTTTTGTGATACTCTTTCTGGTGTACGCTGACATGCCCCAATGATTTCTTTGCTCTTCTTTTCACCACAGTATACAATGCTTTGGAAAAATATGAGTGACAGTAATAGAGAACATGTAAAAGAAAGCATCGCATTACTTTCCATTAAGATTGCTGGTGTTTAAAATCACACTGCATTTTGTTCTGTCCCTTTTAAGTTCAACTATATGGTGTTAACCTGTTGCTAGTAACCAATTAAGTTAAATTCATCTTCCTTTTTCAGGATAGTCCATAAAACAGTTTATAAATGTGCAGTCCTGCCTGTTGTCCTATGCCAAAGCATTATAGTAAAAATGAAACAATAAAACAATACTTTTAAGACAATATAAAGCATCAAGTAAAACACAGAGGGGGAATGAAAAAAAAATTCAGTATTCATACTGGGAAGGTCTGGGGGAAGGGATGAGTTTTCAACAAGCAAACTTGGGGGGGGGGGGGCATTCATTAGCACAGGGACCACCACAGAGAAAGCTTGCTGGCAGGCAACTCTCAGAGGACATGGTATGGTAAGGTAATAGGATCTCTGCTGTTAACCAGGTCTATAATACGGAAGGCCATCTGACAGGTATCCTGATACAAGCTGGTTTAGGCCTCATATAACCAAACCTGGCTTGATAATTAAATTACAGCCACTGCTGTTGTTCATCAGTGATGTACCATATGACCAGGTGCTCCATTCAGCAATCTGGCCATCAGACCAGCTACAGCTTCCAGACCAAGCACAAGGTAGCCCCAGAAAGAGCACCTTACAATAATCCAGACATGAGCTGACTGGTGTATTTACAACTGTGGCTATACTGTCCCTATGCAGGAGAGGACACAGCTAGTATATCAACTGAAGCTGGCAATAGACACTCTTGATAAAGATGACTTAGAAGCACCTCCTAGAATTCCATTCCTGTTGTTTGTGAGGGAGTGAAACCTCATTCAGATGAGGTAAATTCTGTCACATTTTGGAAGAATTCTCAGAGATATTTGGCTTTTCAATGGGAGGACACAAAATCAGAGCTATTCCATAATTATTTAAAAATAACGAGCAACAGGAGTGGAGGCCACACTATGTTGAATTCTGTCTCAAAGGAAGTTTAGGTCGTGCAATTTATTATGTTAAATTTATTACATTTAGTTACAAAAAGGATGTTGAGTGGGTAACAATCTTATTTTAAGGGCATAACCCCATTCATCTATACTGTAACTGTTCTGGGTAATCTGAGATTAGTGATAAGGACAGAATACACATATACAGAGAGACTGCTTTATCCAAGGCCAGTAGCCATGTGTGCAAATATAAAATAAGCTCTGGGTGTCACACACCAAGAAAAGAAAGGGTTTAAAACAACAAAACAATAACAAGCAATTATAAATACTGTGAACATAAAATCAGATATATGCATTCATTCTATCTTCTGTTTATTGCATAGTTGTACAATTTCTTCCTGCCCCCCCACCCAAATTTAAGAACCAACATTTGTGTTTGCAATTCCTCTATTATTTTTGCAATTCAGTGATATAATACAAATTTGGCCCTTACTAAGTAATTTTTAAGACTAAAGTAGGATGGACTTTTTTTTTTTTTACTTAAAATAGTTATACCATATTTCAGCATATATTTTTTTTTCAAACCAAGACAGCCTTTTTTAACTTGTCTGGAGCCCTCTAGACAAGTTCTGACTGCAGAATTCCTAGCTGCCAGTCCTAATACATGGATATTTGTTCAGGAACTCCCCAGGTAGCTGAAGGGTGCCAGTCTTGGGAAAGATCATTTGAGCATCAAACTAGCTATAGGATCAAGTAAATTATTTGCATTGTGAACAATGCATTATAACTCTACATTTCAGACAGAATTGTTGCAGGAATGAAATAATTTCAGGTGCAGTTAACTGCTAATAATCTTGCCCATGTATTCTGGATCTTCATCTATAACAATTCCTAAGAGAAAACTGTGACAGAGAAAGTGATTGTAACATCTCAGACTAGGTATGATAAAATGGATCGCTTTCATACAGTATATGCCTGTTGAAAGAAAACTAAAGGGAAAAAACCTTCAAGTAGCAGAAAGCTAGCACATCGGGAAAAGGAATTCGGAAACAACCTTTTGCCAGATATGCTTGTTTTTTTATACAGAGGGAGTTTGTTTTTAAATGGGGGGAAGCATTTTAAAATGCTATTCTTGCAGTCTGAAGGCAGGCAGGATCCCTGTTATTTCATTCTGCTGAGGAAGCCATTTATTCTTATCAAGAGATGAGATATCCCTTAGGAATATCTGTATATCCCCAAGAGAGGCCCAGTCATGCCTTAAAAACTCTCATACTCTGAACACTTAACTTGGGGATCTAATCAGGTCCTCGAGACTGCTTTCCAAAGGAAGACGTGTAGGACGGGGCTGTGGGCGGAAAAGTGCTCTCTGCGTATGTTCAGGGGCATGGACTCCTTGAGAGCCTAGATCTGGATGGGCCTTCATCGAGCCCCGGTGAGTTAAGACAAAGGACTGGGGCCGCCCTGGTCGGTTGGCCGGGGCGCCAAGATGCAGAGAAAGGGCGCAATTTCGCGCGTCTGCTCCGAGCCGCAGCAGCGGCGATCGAGCCTAATCTCCGGGCGGAGCGGGGAAAGGACTGGAAGAGGAGGGACGGCGAGACGAGGCTGGGCTCGCCTGTTGCCATGCTGCTCGGTGCCAAGGCGAAGGCGCCACCTCTGGCGCTCAATCCGCAGCCGGCCCGCCTCCCCTCGGCTCTCTCTTCCCAAGAGAGGCGGCCAGGCTCCCCAACCGCTGCCAGACCGCGCCAGCCAACCGATCGGTCGACGCGTTCTGGGCGGCGGGTCGCGATGCAAAAGCGCGACGGCGGAGCCGGCGGCGGCGGCAGGCAAGCCTGTGGCAGCCTCTGTCCCAACAGGGTGCAAGATTTGGTCGGCAGGCTGGGCAAAAAGCCGAGCAAAGTAGAGAGAAAGGTGCGTTGCTGGAGATCAACGTCGCGAGCCGGAGAAACGTCTTGCTCGCTCGCTCCCTCTCGGGCGGGAGACAGCGTCGCCCAGTGGTTAAACCAAGGGCATGTTTTGGACCAGAAAAAGAGAGGATTTCCCCGTGCAACCGCTAGAAGATGGGAACTGATAAGGAAGCGAGCATCTCTGAGCATGTGCAGAGTTTCTTGCCCTCTGAATGCCCCCCGCCAGTCATCTCATATTGACAGAAGATGGCAAAGGGAGAAATCCGAGCCCCGGCGTCTTCCGTTTTATATATATAATATTATATTATATATTTCCCTATTTAAAAAGAGAGTAAAGATGTCCTTGCGCAATACAAGCCAGCTTTGACTCAGAAGTAAAGCTTCGCGTACTCAGAGATTAGGCAGCCCAACCTAAGAAGTAAGAGCCCCTGAGTTCACTGAGGCTGAGAAATATGCCGAGGCTGCCTGAAAAAGTTTAACGTTTTTGTTTGCAACTGTCTGCCGGCAGGTGCCACGGAAGATCCTGCATCCCAGAAGCTGCCCCATAATTATTCATAACGACCCACCTCCGGACTCAATAGAGGCTGGTGAGTTCGGTTTGAAATCTGTCATTTCCAGCATGAAGATATGTTCAGGCATTATACGCGCACACACAGACACGCACTTACATTGACGATCCTTCTAGTCATCTTTTTCTTAACATATTCCTCACAACTGCCCCTTTCGCCATTTGTGTCTCTTTTTGCCCAGCTATTGAGGCTGATCATTGTTCAGGAATAAATTATCTGGAGGACAGACGCTTCTTTAGTTTAATCGTCTGCCACGACACTAAGAAAAAAACGCGATTCGCCCAGCGCAAGCCTAGCTTTCCTTGCACACTTTCCCCTGTCTCTTGTCCACGTCTGTCAGCCTTTGAAGTTGGCTTCCAATGATTGGTCTGTCGTTTCCCCTTATAGCCTTTGCGACCATCGACTGGCAAGATTTAGCGAGCTGCGCCTCAACCTTTCAGCGGGAGGCTTCTAGAGACGCCGCTGTTCAGCAGGTAAATCGATAGTCCTCGCGCTCCGGCGCTTCACACGGCCATGGCTTTAATCACGCAATTATACCGGCTATTTTAGCCACATTAGGGTGGGGATACCCCCCTCGTTGCGGTCTGCATTGGGAGAGAAGTGACCCCGATGCCTTACAGAACGCCAAACCCTCAGGCGCTATGTATTCATTCACCCCAGGGAAAGAGACCTCCCATTAACCAGCACGGATTTATTTAGAAACCTGTGCCTCATCCTGGGGGCTCGGCTAGGTGGCAGCAGGTAGCTGACTTTGGCTGTTTTCAAAACTAAGCAGTGTTTGATCTGGTTAGTTATGGGGTTCATCTAGATAGTATTTGGATGGGAGACCATTAGGAGATTCCAGAGCAATTAGGTGAGCTTGGGAAGTCGAAAACATTCCAGGAGAGGGTGCTGGGAAACCACTTCCTTATTATTGCTGAGAATGCTACATGCAGGTATCCAGGGAGCTGTCAGGAACTGAAGTTGGCTCAAAGGAGACTACATTTTTTTTAAAAAAGCCTTATTCTTGCTGCTGATACATGAAACAGCCTTTCTTTCCAGACAAGTTGGCAACTGTCAAAAATAGAAAGTAGAATGAGTTGAGTGAGTTGAGGATGTCACATAAGTACTGGAATTTCAGATAATAATTTCTAAAAATGAGAAATGGGTGCTTTAGTGCAGTTGCAAAGGATTTTTCAGTACATACAGTTTAGTGCAGTTGCAAAGGATTTCAGTACATACAATGAAGGGATACTGTAGTAAGTTTCCAGTGCTTGTTGGTGTTTTCTCACAAAAGATGTGCAGTGCCTGATTTAAAGGATCAGCCCAAGGATCAACATGCACACTTTGGGGGTGGGGGGATTATTTTAGAAAACTAAGTGGAAGACATTACATTTCAACACTATCATTTTATTAGGTGGATTCAGAACAGGTTAAATCGTAATGTGGTTTGCTTGATTTTGATTTTTGTGTGTTATGTGAACCCAGCCATGATGGTTTAAAAACTATAATTTATGGCTTCAGATATTATACTAACCAACTATGGTTTAAAGCTTGAAGAACAAACTAGACAATAATGAATTAGTCAATAAATGACAGTTAAAAAAACCATAGGTCAGTGTGTATATGAGACCATGGCAGTTAATCTGGGCTGCAATCCTATACAGACTTCCTGAGATTAACATCCACTGTTACTGGATTTCCTTTTAAATAGATGCACACTGGATTGTATTGTTGAACTTTACAAACACTCTGCCATGAATTTTTATGCTTTTCAGAAGTTAATGGAAGTGAATCCTCAGGCTTTACTCTCTGGGAAAAGTAACATATGGGTTGGATTGCAGCCTTAGATGAGAATAAATGGAATTCTTAGGTCAGTGATATCTGAGAAGAAATTGTTACTTTGCACTGTATTGTCGAAGGCTTTCACGGCCGGCATACGATGGCTGGTGTGGGTCTTCCGGGCTGTGTGGCCGTGGTCTTGAAGTTTTGTTTCCTAACGTTTCGCCAGCACCTGTGACTGGCATCTTCAGAGGGCAGGAGCACAGACAGGAGCAGTTCTCTCTGTGCCCAGGACGATGTGACCCTGTTGTGGGTATTTATAGTGATCAGCGGGGGTGCCTGAAGGGGGTGTGTGGGGGCGTGGGGGGGTGGGTTTGGGTTAACGAGTGGCTGCTAACGAGTGGTTACTTTGCACCTTCGCAGCAACCAGAGTTAATCAGATTAGGTCGTGTGAATGGCAGGGAGGATGCTATAGTGCAGAGGCCTACAGGATACCTGTATGCAGGTATGCCCATTTTCCATTTTATTTATTTTATAAGATGCAATCCAAAGGCCTTGTGCAATAGTTCCAAAATATGTTCACGTGACACGCTGGGCACAAACTAGTAAGCCAATCACAGCAACTGGAAAGGGAAGCTCGCGCGGCTTCGCCTGCCTCCAGCACGGGAGGAATGCCCAGCTGGGAAGAACGCGATTGGCTCGCGTGCCTAGCCAATTAGATCGCGATATGGCACCGTAGGGAGAAGCATCGCCTGCGGGAGCGGCGCCTACGCGTGTAGATCCGCAAGGGCGATGGGTTCAACTTTCTCGCGTCTGTTTTTTTCAAAGAAAACCCGTCTATCGCAGCGATTCTCTCAATAGCACTTGCCCTTAACGGCCGTGACAGACCAACATCAGCCGCCCTTTCTTTTCCCCTGCCGTTTGGCGATGCAGGCTTGTTCCCTTCGCTGCCCAGGGTGGCCAGTGGGTTTGCAGGTGCGCGTGAAGATGTTTATAACGCGTGGGAGGAAAACGTCAGAAGGTGATTCCCGGGAAAAGTTTCCCTGACCGCCTCGTTTCTTTTATACGTTTCAGAGCCCTTCCTTGCAACCCGAGGATGACTTTGATTTCCTGGAGTTTCGCGATGCTGTGGATAACTTCTTATCTGGCAAGTATTCTGAGAGTTTAATTAACATTTCTTGTTGGAAATGAAGTGTTCCTATGAATTACTAGAGTGGGCTGCCCTGCCACTCGATTAAAGAGTTTATTTCAGCCGTTGACCATGCATACTTATGCCATATATGTTGGATGTAAGCCACCTTGCATTCTATTGGCCTTATTTATTTATTTTTATTTATTTATCATATTTATATGGCCGCCCATCTCACAAAATGTGACTCTGGGTGACTTACAATAAAAAATCATAAAATGACAATATTAAAAAACATCCCACAATTAAAACAATATTATTATTAAGAGGCTAGGAGAGAGCATTAAATATTACAAACAATGTAGCCACCTCATTAAATCACCAGTTCCTTGAGACCCCCCAAGCCTGTTAACATAGCCAAGTTTTGCAGGACTTCCAGAAGGACATCAAGGATGTCTCACCTGGGGGGGGGGGATGTTTCACAGGGTGGGTGTCTTACTCCCAGGTAGCTATTTACAGCCATCACAGGCTTCACTGATTGCTTGTGCATATATTTTAATGCAGATAAATTATACCCGGAACAGCATATGCTTAAAATAATGCACAGGCAGTCAAGACTGCTCTTAGAGGCTTTCTTTCCTGGTTGAGAAGGAGCATCCCACACCTTTTTGAAAAATAATACCATATACACACTTCATTTGCACTGATATTTTTAGAGCTCATCTTCCTTATATATATATAAAAAAAAATTGTGCCCAAATATGTAGGAGCATTTAATTAACTACTGTAAAATACTTCCAAATGTTTATTAACCAAGTATTACAGCCTTACTTTATATTACATCAGGTTTTGTTTAAAATTAGACTAAAAGTAAAGAAACCAGAGACCTGTGAATGAGCGGCTACCTGTAGGTTTTGCCTGTTTCGGGGCAAGATGTAATTTTTTTATCAATGGAGCAAGGTGTTCAGCTCTTCCACCCCCCTTTCTGTATTTCTGTGGTCCCAATCAAATTCCTCCTATGTATGATTGCTATTAAATTTATATTGCTGATCTTCCAAAGTCCTATTAGAACTCCCTTAATGTTGGCTTAAGGGGATGCGGTGGCGCAGAGGCTTAATGACGCTGAAAGTTGCTGGCCAGAAATGGTCGACACTTCAGCGGTTTGGGCCCAGCCTTCGCGTAGCAGAGTGAGCTCCTGCTTCCTCCCCCAGTTCCTGTCAACCCAACAGTTCGAAAACTTACGTGAGTAGATAAATGGGTACTCTCACTCCGGAGGGAGGAAAAATGCTGGCGGCGCCTTGCAAAAGGAGTCGGGAGCAGTTGCCGGTAGCGCGGAAGCCGCGCTTGCCCAAAAAAGGCGCGAAGCAACGGAAACCCCACCTCCTGCACTTGCCAGCTGGGCTCTGCTCTAGGAAGGAGGCACTGGCAAACCACTTCCGAAACACCTTGCCTTGAAAACTGCAAAGGACTCATCCAAGAGCAGTCACTGCAGAGTCGGTAACGACTGAGTGCAGATAAAAAACAAAAAAAAATGTTGGCTTCCACTTTAAAGCTATGCATGCATATCTTAGAGTAGGCTGTACTGGGCATAGTGGAACTTGCCCACATGATTTATTAAACAGCATTTCATGGGCATAAATCCTTTTAAATTTTGGGACACTTGCTTTAAATTAACCTTTCCCAATCTGATGCCATCTAGTGGAGCTGGATTTCAAACCCCTGGAACCCTTAGCATGGATAATCATTCCCCCTGTATTGCTCCTTCCAACTGCTCTTGACTCCACTGTGGCTGAAAATCAAATTCTAATGGCAGGGATGTAAAAAATAATAAAGATGGTGGCTGCAACCATGTGATCAAAGCCCTGTCATTTTTAAGTGTGTCTCATGCCCAGCACGTGTAAAAGGGGTGGGGGGTTGGACACATAGTTGTGGCTGTTGTCTTTTTCTTTCTTTTATCCCTTCTGCAGACACCCCTATCTACTGGTAATAGTTCCTTCTGAGTGAAGGAATTTAAGCTGAGAAGATATGATAAAAAGTCAGATAGGATAGCTGTTTAATCATACCAGAGCTGAATAACCTGTAGCCTTTAGCTTAATTTCAAAGCTCATCTGCAAGACAACAGGTCAGACCTCTGAGAAGAACTGTCTGCAACTTGATGCTGCTTTTTGAGATTAGCCAACATTATTTCTGAGTTAGCTGCTCTGTGCTTAATTTAGCCTTAATTGCTCCCTACCTAAATTGCGCACATGCCAATAAGATGAATGGAGTTGGCCAGCTATATATTTTTATTCTTATTATTCTCCAGATCCATCCCCTCCGATGGGTCCTCTATTGGATTTTTCTTTCCCTGTGGATAATGGAAGCCCCCTCAGCCCCTGCCTTCAGAAACCTATACCAGTTGATCCTGTCTCACAACTGAGCATAAAGAATGTCTCGTCCACTGAGCAGTACTGGAAAGACTTGGCAGATCATAATCAAAAAGCGCTGGGGGATGCACTTGTGGAAAATAATCAGGTATGAAAAGTGAATGACTAGGAGAAGTAAGCTAGGCGTCTACTTAGCAGCAAGCCATTCAAGCAGCAGTGCGAGACCTTGCATTGATAGTGAGCACTGCATCAAGATTAATAACAGGGCCATCATAGCCAGATTGAAAAAAATCCAGGCAATTCCTAGATGGAAGCAAAGTATTTCCCCATCTCTTTACTGCTATCTAGTGGTTGTGCAGATTTTTGCAGCCCGGATATGGTGACTGTAATTAATAGGAAGAGAGCCACTTGGTATAGTGGTTAAGGCATCAGGCTAGAAACCAGGAGACTGTGAGTTCTAGTCCTGCCTTAGGCATGAAGCCAGCTGGGTGATCTTCCTTGGGCCAGTCACTCTCTCTCAGCCCTAGGAAGCAGGCAAGATGTAAATTGATAAGAATTTGGTAAGAAAAATAAAAACAGCAAACCTCTTAATCCCAATCTGTGAATACAAGAAAAGGTAAAGATGAGCTATAAATTTAATAATAAAAGGAAAGAAAAGAAAAGAAGGAAGGTTATCAAGGAATTTCCTAGATCAGAAAGTATAGTTATTGGCAACATTTCATTTGATAGGACATTCTGTGCTCATGATTTTTACCTGACCGTATTCATTCCCAATAGCTTCAAGAGACACTGACTCAAAAGCAAGAAGAAATCGCTTCTCTGAAGGAGAGAAATATTCAGCTGAAGGAACTAGCCAGCCAAGCCAAACATCTTGCTTCTGTACTAGATGTAAGTGCTGAAATGTCTCTCCTGGTAGGTAATTTCTGTACCACTTGGGTGGTCATACTGCCATAAAGCCAAGTTATTTTTATGAGTGAAATGTTTATTGTTTTCATATAAGGCACTAAAAAGGCTCTAGGGTTAAACCCTGGTGTATTCTCCAAACATGAAATCAGAGATTAACTATGACGTATTACAGTAATGTTACATTTCAGAGGTAGGCCATGTGGTACCCCAGGGCACCAAAGCCAGTGCACTTTCTTTTATGTCTACCTAGCTTCCTGCCCCATTTGACTTTAATTTTTTTTAGTCTCTTTCAATTAAAAAAATTAGAAACTGATATGCTACAAAACAAAGCAGCTGTAGAGGATGCATACAGGATGCATTCTTGAGGAAGGCATACAGGAGCTGTTAAGGGAGGAGAGACAACAACTTAGTCCTGGGTAAAGGGAAAACAGGCAAAAGGAGCTCAAACTAAGCCTGTCTTGATTCTATTTGGAATAAGATGGGCCAAAGAGTCACATATGTGAGATGGGTGACTATATAAATCTTAAATAAATAAATACATACATAAATAGGAAACTCTGGCAGGCTTCCAAGATTATGTATTATACCCTACAATAACGAAGTATCAGCCCTGTAATCCTGTCTGTTTCCTGGCCCTGGCCTACCACAGACACACCAAACTCCAGCATCATCTTGATTTGCTCCATAGATATTCTTAAAGAAATCAAGTGGTAGGTAGTTATGGCCACTGCTTCATTTGTGATTATGCTTTGTGCCTAGAAAACAAGATTAATTGGATAGGGAAGGTATAGAATGGATTGTGGGTGTTTTCTGTGTGGATGTGTTGATTCTGTGAATGGCAAACCCTCGCCCATGGCAGCCATTTTATGAGATTCCCCACAAAATTTCAAATATCACTATTTGTCTAAATAAATTGTCTTCCCCTTGTCTTTAGAATACGAGGGATTTTAGCAACGTAGTCTGTAAGAGAGTAAGATATTAACAAGTCTTCCACCTTTGCTAATAAGCATGATGTGCAGCTAATGTCTTTCTACATTTGTGCTTTTGACTGTTGGCAGAAATTGATGCTCCCTCAGAGCAAAGACAGCACTGACTTTTCCCTCAGCTGTGGCCCTGGCAAGAGAAGCCTTGAGGAGATGTCAGCTCCTGAGCATGAGGAGGACATGGAAGTGAATGAAATTTTAAGGGAAATATCAGAAAAATGCAGTGCAGCCTTGCAGTCCATTGACGATGACAGAGGCCCGAAGCGTCCTCGTGGAGAGAATGAAGCCATCCACATGTATGGAGCTTTTCATGGGCTGCAGACATGCAGCAGTCACAGTTCCCTGGACTTAAGTGGCAGTGAATTTGAGGAAGGGGTGTCCTTCAGGACATCCATCACAGAGCACTGTAACATTCGGACACTGGCCTTTCCGCAAGGCAATGCATTTACTGTTAGGACAGCCACTGGGGGCTATAAGTTTAGATGGGTCCCCAGCTGATTAAAGAGGGAAGCAATCAGCTAACTACACTTGCCAAAATCCCACTCATGATCACATTTAAAGTGGTGAGGTGTGTTCTGTATGGCTAACTGAAGTAAAGAAATGTTCTTAATATTTAAACTGAGGTTCTTGTTGAGGGGAAAAACCAAACCCTGTTAGGGTTGTCCATGTGGGAGGGCCAAAAAAGTGGCCTTGATGGTGTGATCGAAACTCTGTCCCATCTTATGCACTAAAAAGGGGTGGGGCTTCAACACCATCTTGATTTTTTTGACACCTCCCACTGCAAGAACATTTGTGGTGCTATTCTATCGTCTGGTTTCAATACTTGAATTGCCTAAATAAGCCAATGTCCAAACTGGTTAGATGTAATTTACTAATGGTTGCTTGGTTTTGTATTGCTGATTGGTGATGTCAGTCTTAACTTGGCTTCTGTAGCATAGTTTTGTTTGATGACATTGGATTACTTCCCCCACCCCACATGATCATCATCAAGTTCTTTTCTTCAAGCACCTCAGAATAGCAACTTCTTCTAAAGCTGGATCTCATGTTCTCCTTTCTTCCAGCCAGAGCATCTCTGCTCTTCTCACTTTACAGATGCCTGGAAGCCTATCCCTCTTACTGCTTCAGCAGACTGTGTCCCCAAAGGCATCTAACAATGCCAGGGCAAGAGATTTCCTTTCTGGAAAGGCTCCTGATTTTGCACAAGTGGCTCATAGCATGGATGCGTATATTTAGGGTTATGGACTGAGATACGTTTAAGACTAATCTGTAGCGTTAGCTGTGCAAAGTCTCAAAGGGGTCTTCAACTGAAGCATCCTTGAGTCATTTGATGATTGGGTAGCTTTTCTAATCCAAAACGTAAATCCTTTTGTTGTGGCTCAGCAAAGCAAAGCAGTCATTGCTTGCTGGCTTTTGATAGTCTTCTCTGCACATGTATGTGTGCACCAAAAAAAAAAAAAAAGCATAAATGTAGGAAGTGGCTGGGCAAAGTAAAATAGCCAACCTCAAGACTGAATGCCTTCCTTGATGATAATTGGCATCAAGGTAGCTTTGCAAAGCGAAACAACTCCTCACATAATTCTAGGCACTGTATGGTAACCATTCCATGTCACATTTTTCAACCTCACATTACAGAAAGATTTGATTTACACAACCCTTCCATTTTCTTCAAAGGGTGCTTGAATGGACCCAACATTTTCTTAGAATAGAGAGATCTTTTTCAAATAGTCACATCTCTGTTTAGAAAGGTTAAGGTTATGATTTTGGTGGGTTTGGCTAGGGAGGGAGGGGTCCTCAGGGAAATTATCAATGAAGGTCAGTATAAATGAAAGTTTCAAGTGGGTAGTGAAAGAAGTGTGACATCAGGAATAGAAAAAAAAGAAAACAGAATTCTTGGCAGTTTTTCTTTGTTGTAGGTTCCACCAGAAATTTCAACTAGGTAAGCTAAGATTTATGGACCCAAGCAATCTATATTTATTATCATCATCATGTGTTATAGGCTTAAATAGCAACTGTTTAAGGGAATATTTCCATTAATACAAAAATATTGCTGAAGAATAGAATGTTTCCAGGGTAAGATCTTGCTCAAAGTTGAATTTTAACGATTCCTAGTTACAAAGCCATTTACATCTGTACATAAAATACATTTTATTTGATTAAAAGTCTGCTAATGTTCTTTTGGAGCATAATGTTCCTTGGTCTGGTTTATAAATTGGGCTAAGCTCTGAATTTTTAGGGTAGAGTTGACAGAATACAGCACAATTGGGTGGGTTTATTCACCCCATCTAAATAAATCACTAAAGCTAAATAAATCACATTATAGCTCACCATATTGAATAAACTAGGCCATAGATTCCCTTTCCTTTGGTTTTGCCATTAATCTGAGTAAAAAGAAAACAGTTTGCAATTGTTTAGTGAGAAAAATTTAAAAACGTTAAGGTGTCTGAATGGCTCTGCTTCCAACTGTAACTCTCTAACCCAGTGTTTCTCAACCTTAGCAACTTTAAGATATGTGGACTTCAACTCCCAGAATTCCCCAGCCAGCCATGCTGGCTGGGGGATTCTGGGAGTTGAAGTTCACATATCTTAAAGTTGTTAAGATTGAGAAACACTGCTCTAACTTCTCTGAGCTGCTATGAAGAGCTACAAAGTAGATATGTCACCTTAAGCGATGATTTAACAGTGGTTTGCTGGATAAACCAGAATTGATTACATTTCTATATATGTTAAAACAAAACAAAACAAATCACACTATCTTATCATTTTGAGTGAATAAGGTGAGCAAGCCAGAGCAATTGTTCATCTACCAAGTACTCTGGCAGGGATTTCCCCCCACTTCTCGTGCATTTTTTTTAAACACATAGGTATACAGCCTATGGCTGGAGTGTTGCTTCCAGAGCCCTGTTGCTAAGAAGTGTAAATTTTAATGTGATAGTAGGGGAATTATTAAATACACAGGAAAGAAGCATTCCCTATTAACTATTTAATCAAATTAATATAATGTTAATTGCAATTGAATTAAACCAAGTGCTAGTTTTGGTCTGCCCACACCTATTTTTTTAGAGTTCAGTCTTCAACATGCTAGACTGGTTTCATTTCACCTGAAAAAGACAATGCAGCCCTGTTTTTTTTTAGAAATGAAGATGCTGTGTGTCATAGCCAGGGTCTTCAAAGTATTGGATTACACTATGCAAAAAGCTATAGGGTGGGTGATTTACATTCAAAGCCTTACACAAATGTAATTACTATGGTAGAATTAACAGGGTAGAGCTTTTTAAATTGATACTTGGTAGAATGAAGAGGGCAAAGAAGAGTTATTAAAGAACAGAATAACTTCTTGTTTTGATCTTACAGCAAGTAAGGTGATGTATGGCTTGTATGTATGAAGGCTGAAAGCAAGCACTTTAAAAAAATAAAAGACTTCAGACAGAAACATCACCGTGTATTTTCCTGTCTCCCCCACACCCCCATGAAATCTTGGTGCATGATAATGGCTTTATGCAAATCTATTCTCCTATGAAAAGGACAACATGGGTGTCTATTGGTTGATATTATGAAGTAATTTGTAATGTTATTAACAATGTGTCTTTCTCCCTTCAATCATAGCAAAATGGGCTCTGTTCTTTAATCTCCTCTCTAGCAAAAAAGAAAATAGCTGTCATTCTCCTTGTTTCTTTGGCCATTAATCTGTTTGTTGGTTTGTTTTGGGGCCAGAAATATAGGGTTCCCACATGGTAGCAACACTGGGTTTTTTTTGTTTTTTTTTAAGGATTGGAATAGATGTGACTTAAGACCTCCTGATCCAATCCTCAAGTGCAAACTCCTGAAAAAAACAGGCCCCCCAATTTTGGCTCCTTTCAATGATGTGATATCACCAGATAGCATCTTATGGCTCTCTCGGAGGTACAAACTGTAAGCCTGAACTCTCAAATGTTGCTCACCCCTGCACTAGGGCATGTTGTGGCTGGTATAGTTTTGGCTTATGTGACATCAATTCAGTCAATTCTTTACTCAATAAACTATGGTTAACCCAATAATGGCTTAGTGTAATGTGTGAAAACAGCTTTAATCTATGGGATGAGAGCCAAAATTAAGATTCAGAAAAATGGTTTGGAGATTGTATATTTTACCTATACAGGTAGTCCTTGTTTAGTGACTGCCTCATACAGCGACTGTTTGCAGTTATGACAGTGATGAAAAAGTAAGTTTGTGACCAATCCTTGCATTTACGACATTTGCAGGTACGTAAAGCAAAGGAAAGCTAAAGCAAGATCATAAGCACAGCTGCAGTTTCACTTAATGACCTCTTCACTTAACGACTGATTTGCTGGTCCCAATTGGGGTCACTAAACGAGAACTACCTGTAATAGCCACCATCTCATCCAGGGTTCTAATGGAACTACAGTTAGATTATCATTATAACATAGCTTTAAATGTAGGGAAAAGTTTGGATTCTGGTAACCATAGCCAGAAAAATTCCACTACATTTGTCTATGCCAGTCTTCTGCAACCTTGTATCCTTGACCATACAGATGGGGAAATCTGGGAGTTGTAATCTGAAAGACAACTAGATTAGGGAAAACATTTAGAAATACTTAAACCTGACATATTAAATGTGTCATAAATATTTATAAATAAATAAATAAACATGAAATTAAAAATTGCTGAGGTAAATAAATAATCAGCACAAGCAAACATATGTGACAATTATTTATGTAGTCTATCATGATCTAGATCTAGGAAATTGTGGAGTTAGTGGCTTGAGAGAGATGGAGGTCAACACAGTTTATTAAAGATTAACAGTATTAACATTAATCCTTCACTGTGAAAGGAGTATTCCTTTTTTTCTTTTTAATTGTCTGTTCTTGTTTTGATAGAGTTACTCATGTGTGCCCAAGTGATTTCAAGTGAAGTATGCATTATATCTGTTATAAGAACTATCTGACAATATTGCTGAAGGGAACCTTCCAGGAAAATTTTTTAAAATCATTTATTCAGTTCACCAACTAGGAGAAGGGAATAACTAGAAGGGACACAACTGATCCTTACATATACTTTGTTAAATACAGCTGTATATAGAGACACATGTTACCCTAAGAGTCGCTAGAGCATCAAGAAAGTACATTTTCCAGATACCTGCATCACCACATTTTTCCTAGTCCACAAATCACTTTTGCCCCATGGGGAAGATGTCCAGGATGACTCATTTTGGAAATAGAGCAAACCAGAACCAATCTTAGGTAGAATGGCAATAAAGGGAAAATGGAGCAGTGAGGGTGACTTAAAAAAAAAGAGAAGAGGCATTACATTGTTTGTCATCATCATCATCATCATCACCATTGTCCTTTTAAGCTAATTAAAATCTGCTACTTCATAAGCAGTTTCACAGATAATTTTCAGGGCCACATTCTGTTTTCCATCCTATTTATAAAGTAGGACTCCAGTAGTTACAGGCAAACCACTAGCGCCAGGTTCAAAACCCCTGATATCTCTCGTTAAAAAGATCAGGTAGCAGATGATGCCAGAGGCCTCGGGGTTAAGGCACTCAGGCACAGATCAGCAGACTGGAATGGATTCTCCTCACTTCACTATCCACTTCTGGCAGCAGATTTTTGATCCAGCAACTTTTCACATTAAAAAACCACAGAAAAATTGGCTAGATCATATACAGTGATGGCACTTACTTTTGAAACTTCACAAGCTGATCAAGAAATCTCTCTCTCTCTTTTTTTTTCCCTTTTAAACACCTTGATGCTTACAACATCCTGGGCTTTGTGAAAAGTAGAGGATCCTTCCTGTGTGCTTTCTTAGAGGGCCTTGTAGTTGTACAATGTTGTGTTCTTACCTGTTCATTCCAGGAAATACCAGGGAAGTTACCTTTTCTTCTACAAACCCAGTGTTCCTGTCAATATGTTGTTGTTGTTGTTCAGTCGTTAAGTCATGTCTGACTCTTCATGACTCCATGAACCATATTGCGCCAGGCCTTCCTGTCCTTCACTGCCTCCCTGAGTTTGCTCATGCTAAACTTCAAAAAGTTGTAAAATATATAGGGCCACTTTGTAACATTTTGAAGGTGTAATCCATCCATCCCTCCCTCCCTCCCTCCCCACTATGTTTTTTCCACAAAAGATGAACGCTAGTGGGGTTGTGTTCCAGCTTGTTTTATTACCACAATGAATCCATTAGCAGCAAAACATCCAATATGCACCCAGCAAACTCTTTAATTCCTGAAATGGAGAAACAGTTTTGGTTAGAGTAACCAGATGGAGCAGTAACTCAACTGGCCTAAGGCATCAAATGCACTAGATGCAGATTCACATTTAACTTGAGTTCCACTCACTTTGGGAGAAAGGGCTCAATGGAAATTTTGATTGGTTTCTCCTCCTCTCTGCAACCTTGCGGGCTGCCTGAAAACCTGCAGGGGAAGATTGCTGTCATTCCTTAAAAACATGGGCAGCTAGTGTATCTTAACATACTTAAAGGTCAATAAGCCACATCTCTGCCCCCTCTCCTCCCTCCATTGCCACTTTCATCATTTAAAACTTGTGACACCTTCCAAAATAACATATAGGAGAGCAAATGCTAAAAATGTGCAGGGGTTGTGATACGTAGCAAAGGTGGCAATATCATGGTCCCTTGCTTTTTCCCTAATGTTTGCCATTATGGAAGATACAACTGATGCCATACTCTGTGGGTAAAAACTTCACCTTAGGTGGTTTGAAGTACAGGTAGTCCTCATTTAGTGATCACAACTGGGACTGACAACTCAGCTGTTAAGTGAAGCAGTTGCTAAGTGAAGCTACGACTATGCTTACGATCTTACTTCAGCTTTCCTTTGCTTTACAGACCTGTGAAGCTCATAAATGTGAGGATTGGTTGCAAAGTTACTTTTTCATCACCATTGTAACTGTGAACGGTCACTGTAGAAGCAGTTGCTAAATGAGGACTATCTGTACTAGGAGTTTAGATCACATCTACACTCACAAAGGTGAGTGCAGGATGAAGGAACAGGGCACAGGATAAGGAGGGGTTTGTCAAAGGGGCAAAGATTTAAGTAATCTTCACGTTTGTTTAATTTTCAGAAAAATACAAATAGGATATGTATTTTTATATGCATAACCAACTCTGATATGTATATGTATTTTTTCTTAACAAGGTTAGAGTTTAGATTTATGTGACTTTTGCTTGCATTCACAAATATATAAACCATCATTTATAAACCAGGGGCATCCATGGGGGTGGGATCAAAAAAGTCAAATGACAGCCATGACCATGTAATCAAAGCCCTGCCACTTTTTTCATACGTTGCACATAAAAAGGGGTGAGGCTTCAATCACACAATCACAGTTGCCATCTTAATTACTTAATACCCCCTTTGCAGCTGTCTCTGTTATAAAACACAATGATTGGTTTCATGTGGCCACTAAACCAAAGCCAAACAACAACATGGTTTGGAACAACATGTAAATCCACCCAGTAACATATTATGTTATGTCCTTGAAAACTATATTGGGTTCATAAGTCCAGGGTTAGAATGTTGCGTAAACCCGCTTATAATGGCCTAGTAGACACCATAAACCATATTTGCACACCAGAATGTCTAGATTTCATGTTACAATTTAGTTCAGTGTGATAATTGAAACTACCACTGTGGCTTGTCAAAGTTTAGGATTAGACTGCTAATTAGCATTGAGTAAGCATCAATAGGGATGTACTGTTAGCTACAGTTACTAGACTTCCTGCTGTAGTTTGAAAATGTCAGTGTTCCTGCTTAAGCTACCAAACTCTTTCCCCCAAAATCAATTTGGGGATATGTTTGCATTCACATAAGCTCATTCAATATGAAAGCAAATGATCTGGTGCTGGTGAGCAGCTCTTGAGAGTTGTTTCACAAAATCTCACAGTCAAGGGCACGTGAAGTCAGGTCAGCTGAGAGGTTGACACCTCATTTTTGGCATTAAAATACCTATTATTAAAAAAAAAAGGATGCTTTGTGACTGCATTAGCAATCTCTGAAAAGTTAAAATGGATTGCAATAGTAAATATGAATTAAATATCCAGCTGGTGGGAATTGTATGGAACAGAGACAAGAGCCCAACAGCCAAGGGGATTTCCAAGTTGCACATGTTCTATTCCTTTGTTTGATTTCCCCACTGGTTGTACACAAAGTACGAAATATTTCATAATCAGCATGCTTGACTTTGGCGATAAGAGAAATTTAACAAAGTTCCACACAGTAGTATAGTTTATTAATTTGTATTACTACCTGTAATATAGAAATAAAATATAAAGATGCGTAGATCAGTAGAAATGCACATGATAATGCACATTGTGTGAAGACTTTTAAAAATGGAAAATCGTGATGAAACAGATTTAATACTGGAAGCAAATTACTTGAGCAAAATCTGCAATAATGGCTTCATCTAACCCCAGATATTAGCAAGCATTATGGACAGGCACAAAAGGAGTAGTTGATAACATGTTTCAACATTTTACGTTTTACTAGTCTACAGTTCTATACACATGTGCTTAGGATCTACTCATAAATAGATATGAACCTTCTACCAAAAATTGAAATAACATTGCTGGCCTGTAGTATGGGTGTGTTCTCCATATTTCTCATCTTTTTCCCGACTTGATTTGTGTGTGTTTGGAGGTGTCTTAAAACATTGAAATAAAAGGACAAGAAGCAATTTATTTATCAAAATAACAGTTAAATTTAAATATTAAATTGTAGGTGGGGTCAAAAAAGTCAAGATGGCAGCTATGACCCCATGATTCAAGCCTTGCCCCTTTTTTACAAGCACATGTAAAAAGCAGGAAGCACTTCAATCATGCAGTCACAGCTGTCATCCTGACTTTTTTGACACACACACCCCCTGCCATGGACATCCTGGATTGAAATATTTACTAATCAGGGCTTACTCCTAAGTAAACAAACTGGGATTTTGCCAATGGAGAAAGGCATTGTTCATTTTAATGAAGAAAATATAGCGTAATTTCTTCATTAAAATGAACAATGCCTTTCTCCATTGGCAAAATGTTGGTGAAATCATTTTAATTCTAGTTTTTCTGATTAAAATAAATGCAAAGATTTTTAAAACTAGGATGCTTATTTTTTTAAACCAGACTGAAAAAGCTAGGCCTACTAAATTAGTAATAATAAAACAGATTTTCTTAAAGAAAAATGGGATTTTGAAGGATACAGCTTACCAAAGATAAGTTTATTTTCAGTTTCACATTCTTGGTGAAATCACTTGAAACTCCTCCTACTATGTACAAGCCGAATAACAGCTTTGTGATAGCATCCAAAAATAAAGCTCTGTGTTACCATTAAAATCCTATTCTATCTTTCTGTATTTTTATCGGTTTTCCCTTTACATCCAGGAAGAAGAATCAATAAAAAATGAAACGGATTCACTTTTAACATAGTACCGGTATGCATGCCAACAGTTGCGGTTTAAATTTCAGTGGTTTCATTAAAAGTGTACCACTGTAAACTCTCTGTGCCTATGTGGTAACGAACAAACCACTGTAGCTAAGTGTCAAGTACAGTAAACAAATGAATCTTGGCTGAATCTTCTCTTTAGGATTATAACCGAAGTTATTTTTAATTCTTTATTTAAACAGCTGCGTATTGTTTAACAGATTGAAAAGAATGTATACGTATTTTTGCAGAAACGCTTTCTATTATTAGCTATACCTACAATTAACAGAAAGAACCTATGGAATCTCTGAAATGATTAGAACATCCTGGGACTTTGGAATTACCAATGGATCATGCCTGAGCGCCGAAAAATTGATGCCTTTGAACTGTGGTGCTGGAGAAGACTCTTAAGAGTCCCCTGGACTGCTAGGAGGTCAAACCAGTCAATCTTAAAGGAAATCAACCCTGATTGCTCATTGGAAGGATCGATAATGAAGCTCAAGCTCAGATACTTTGGTCACCTAATGCGAAGAGAGGACTCTTTGGAAAAGACCCTGATGCTGGGAAAGACTGAAGGCAAAAGGAGAAGAGGACGGCAGAGGATGAGATGGTTAGATAGCATCACTGAAGCAATGAGCATGAAACTGAGCAAACTCCGGGAGGCAGTGAAGGACAGGAAGGCCTGGCGCAATATGGTTCATGGGGTCACGAAGAGTCGGACACAACTTAACGACTGAACAACAACAACATGCACTGTCACTGTAATCCCTTTTCAGTCCCTGAGTAACACTGTATAATCTTCCACGATGATCTAAGCATTTCCCCCACTTTTTAAAATTTTTTCCAAAATCTCATGATATTTTGGGGATTTCGCCTTCAAAAATCTCTGAAAATCTCGGTGTGGTACAATTATGGCATTATCTTAATTCTCCAAGAATGGAAGTAGCTAGAGCACCAAATTTGGCTGAGCAAAACCACTCCTAGGCCCAAAAGTGATCTGGTCATCAAATGATAAGACTGAGTCCAGAAGAACCCCAAACAATCAAACTTTATATTCAAAGGTGATGCTAATTCTTTCAATACTGTTCATAGCTCAGTTTTTAAGTCAGTTTCACTGTATTTGTGCACCTGTGTCCTACCTGGACTGTCAACATTTATTTGCTCATATTTGCTCTATCACTAACTCTATATAATGGTTCAAGACTTCCTAGGAAGGAGGAATAAAGACAAATTTCACCTGCACATATGACACTGAATCCAACTGACTGGTCTTCCCCAGGACCCTCATGTAGATGTGTAGCACAGGAGGCAAGATACAACTAGAATCTGATGGTTGCCAATATAGGTATTTATGGCAAATTGGCACTTCTGAGAGCTATGTTGTGACTCAAGTTGTGTGATGTCTCCTGTACTATTCAATGTCAACATAAGGAAAGCTTCACCTTCCAACATTTCCCACCTGCCCAGAAAAGAAAAAGAACAAAACATAAAGAAGAAGTAATAGTAGTATCCTTTGGAGTAGGATTAGAAGAATGGAAGATAACATTCTGGTAAATTAGTGCTTTGTCCCTATGGCAACTATTTTCTGAATGGGCCAATGCTTTGAGGCCATCTTTCAAGGACATATTTTGTTCCATCCTGGTGGGTGAATGTTTATATGTGTGGATTGGGGATTTTGTTATCGTTTATGCATTTTGTTGTATATTTTAATTTTTTTAATTGATTGGAGAAGCACACAGTAAGCAAATAAATAAATAGAATCAGCTATGATTGGGAGACAGCCAGTTTGATGTACTGATTAGAAACTGGGAGACTGGGAGTTCTAGTCCCGCCTTAGACACAAAGCCAGCTGGGTGACCTTGGACCAGTCACTCTTTCTCAGCCCTAGGAAGCAGGCAATGGCAAACCACTTCTGAAATCTTTCCAAGAAAGCTGCAGGGGCTTGTCCAGGCAGTTGCCAGGAGTCAACACTGGCTCAAAGGGACCGCCCAACCCCCAAAAAAGATTGGAGAAGAACATAATAAATACCTAAATAAATAGAATAAAATGTTCTTAAAATTCCAAATATGCCCATCAGTTCAAAACCGACCGGGGATTTGAGAGCACCCCTGAGAACACCTTCCTGGGAGTACTTTCTGTTGAACATAATGGGACTTAATTTTGAATAGATATTAAATATCCTAGTTAAATATGTTCAGCATTAAATCCTACATTCAAATAACAATAGCAAAACTGTTTTAGATCAAGAAAAAAGGATATAATCCAGCCCCAGAAAAGCATGTTAAAGTTCCATTTATTCCCTCTGAAGAGATCTCAGTTATGCTTAAGACTCCTATTGAAATCAATAAGACATCTATAGGGCCAGATATCTGTAAATTCCTATTTTCCTTTATTTAGAGAGGCTTTCCCCCACCTAGCATGCTTAATTGGTCCTAAAATGTTCAAAAAGCATGGCTAAAGGCCATACTGGATCAGAGTCCTCATACATCTGGAAAGCACCAAGTAGAAGGGTTTTCGGATACAGTTCTGACATGCCCTCACAAGAGTTAAAAGAACTTCTTCTTCACCTCCTCTATTCTTGTTGATTGGGTTTGCTTTGGCTAAGCCCCAGAACTGCAGAATGAGTTATGTTAGATGTTGCATTTTAAAAGAACTTTAGGACCCCCATTTAAGTGAAGAATTACTTATTAGCAAATACTTAATGAAAAACAAATATTCAGCTACTGGACCTGATTTCAAGAACCCACCTGCTATATGATGTATTTATAACTTAAAAGTAGTGTTACGTGTGTTATATGAAAACCTTCAGATTTATGTTTTACTCAGTCATGGCAGAAGACACCAAAGTATTTCAGAACCGAAAACTAATCCTATGGTAAAACTATTGGACATTTTAGACATTTTGTGCATTGTTATTATCATATAAAACAAAGCACAGAGCTGTGAATGAATACTTTTAGATAGATACTCACATACCCACGCACACACACACAAAATAAGGTGATTGTATAATTAACTAAATTTAGCCCACTTTTTTATTTTAAACTTGCCATTCAGCCCAGCATTCTCCAAATATGTTGGAACTACATCTCCAGCAATACATCTGGAGGATGTTAGGGTGAATAAGGTTTAGACCATGATCATCAAATCAGTGAACAGAGCCATGGCATTGGATGTGCTACCTAGAACTGCAGTGGCATGAGTGACGGTAACATCCTGCATGCCGTACAACTAATGATGTCATCATCCATCTTGGTCAATGGCTTCATTGGTTATGCACCATATTGCCTCCCCCCTGCTGCTATGAGAGAGGCTCCCACCTTCTCTGCTGCTTTTGCAAGCCACTATCCCATTGACCCAAATTAAATGGAAAGAAGTAAATCAGTAATAACTTCTCCTTCTTTCAAAGCTGATAGCAGGTATAGTGGGGTGGAGTGCAGGCAAAGATTCAGACAATAATGAGGGTAGACATTAAGCTTTTCCACAGTATAGTTTATCCTGGATTGCAAAGAGAAGGTATAGGTGGATCCATAATGGAGGAAAAGCCTCACCCACATACAACAGAACCATAGTTTAATCCAAAATTTGAGAGGTATAAAGCTCCTATTAATGCTTGAAAAGAGCAAGAAGTAGGGGATTATATAATGCATTTACACTGGTTTGGCTGTCAGCAAACAGAAGGAGAAAACCAAACTGACTTTCAGTATTTGTTGGGTTCTGTCCCATTATGAAGATTGTCATTTCCAAACCATGCCAGGTTTCAGAAAGAAAAATTATAAAAAAGGTAGAGACATATTTGAAGGACATTTGCAGAAGACTGTAAAGGGTGAACTTGGATATCTGTTGGGATAATCAAGTTGTAGCCTTCAGCATGATTTCAAAGGCCTTGTAAAACTATCAATTCAGACCTCTGACAAAAAGCAATGTATTCTACAAACCTCTGTTTGGGGGTGGGGAGGGGAGAGGTTATATCCCAGAATAAGTAGAGGTAAAAAAAAGTTTGGGAAGAATATATCACTCATCACTTGGGAGGAGGGAGTTACCCTCTCCCCATCTGCCCTCTCTAAACAGCATCCTTGTGGCTCTCAGGATTCACTGGAACCTATCTTTGATGGAGCTGAAAAGACATTTTCTCCCACTCATTTCTGTTTTCTGCTCAATGCACTCACTTTAATTGCTGGCACAACTAATCTGACATGTCACTGACAATCTGGAGGAGGAAATCAACTATTTTGCCCTTGTGACCTATCATACATTATACGTCTTCTGTTCTTTATCTTGCCAGTGGACTCGCAAGTAAATGTTTATATACTATTATGTCAAACTGTATTCTGAAGGATTGTGTAAGAGCTGGAACATTCATTATAAATATATAACTGATCTCTTCCGTATTCCAGAAAAAGCAAATATAACATCTTAAATAATTCTACCATTTTTTAATATTCTTCTTTACAAAAAAATAAATTCATGCATACCACAGTATCAACCCCACCAGGCAGACCAGACCAGGAAATCAATTCCACAGGAAAGCTAAAACTACTTTTATTGAGAGTGGCTATAATAACAACAGAATCTTGCAAGTCTGATTTTGCTGTACTTCTTCCCCCTTCTTATACTCCTGTGAATTAGAGAGAGATATGTCTGAGCCTCTTTGACATATATTTTGCCTCTTGTGGATTTAAGATACCGTTCACCCCTTGTCGCTTTGATAACAGATCTTTCACATCTCCATCAAGGTCATCTTCCTTACTTTCTACAGTTGATATCCTATTGATTTCAGTAGGAAATGTAAGCAATTTTGTGAAACTGAGAAAACAACACAGAATAAGACAATAGCAAGTCACTTTCATATTAATGCCAAAAAATACAGTGGTACTTCGGGATACGAATGTCTCTACTAACGAACTTTTCGGGTTACGACCAGCTCCAGCCGCAAAAATTTACCTCGATGTGTGAACTCCGCCTCGGGGTACGGTCATTTTTCTGCCCTGACATGTGGTCCGCGGCCGTTCTCCTGCCGCGCCGCACCGCGCCCGGCCATTCTCCCGCTGTGCCGCGCCGCACCCGGCCTTTCTCCCACCGCACCGTGCAGCGCCCGGCCATTCTCCCACCCCTGATGCGTGGTCCGCGGACGCCAGAATGGATTAACGGTAATTACATTGAACCTTATGGGAAAATTTGCTTCGGGGTGCGACCAAATTCGGAGGGCGGAACAGATTAACCGGATTTACATTGAACCCTATGGGGAAATTTGCATCGGGTTACTACCAACTCGGGATACGCCCAGAGTCACGGAACGCATTAAGTTCGTATCCTGAGGTACCACTGTACATTTTGTTTAATTAATTAATAATTAATTAATCTATTTATATGGCTGCCCAACTTGCAGATCAAGACTCTGGGCAGTTAAAGTAGGATTAAAACCAATACAAAATAAAACAAATTTTAAGACCAGCCCGCAATCATTCAGTATCAAACCATTAATACAGGTCCATATGCCAACCTGGCTTAATTCCTGGGAGAAAAGACAGGGCTTCAAGGCCTTGCAAAAGGCCAGTAGAGTTGGAGCCATCCAGATCTTAAGAGTAAACTGTTCCAAAGAGCAGGTGCTGTGGCAGATAAGGCATGCCACTAGGTGACCTTGTTTTATAGAAGGGACCCTGAGCATGCCCACCCTGTCAGATCTCATGGAATAGACAGATTCAATTGGAGATAGGCAGTCCCCCAAGTAACTTGGTCTTGTGCCATGAAGGTCTTTATAGGTTATAACCAGTATCCTGAATTACACCTGGAAGATTACTGAGAGCCAGTATAGCTCACAAAATAGTAAAGGCAGTTTTCTTCCATTCTGTGATGGCAGATAAAACTGTGTGTAAGCCAAGCATATCTTTGTTTAAACAAACATGGTGGAGAATCCAAACTCCTCACAAAACCTAGTCTTTCAGCCACCATCTCCAGTATTAAGTCTAGCATTTGACCACAAAAGATTGACCCACCTGCCAGAAACAAACCAAAAGCTGTTAGAGCATGGCACATCATGGCCAGATTTTCCTAACTGCAAAACACCATCTGTTGGCAGATTGGCCAAAATTGCTCCCTGAGATGTTTAGAATATCTAAGCCCTACTGAAGATTTAACACTGTCAAGTTGCATATCTGTTCTTCCAGGGGTACCCATCCAAAACAGGAAAACCATTATTTTCCAGAAGTTCAGAGCCAACTATGTACAGCAATTCCAGCAATTCCACTGGTTTCAGTTTATTAGTCATTGGCAACCCATTTCCACTAGCTTAGAATCTTTGCACACTTATCTGATACAGAACACCAGCAGAGATTATCGTTATTAGTAAACTGATAAAACAATCAAGAGCTATATGGTGCTTTACAGATTAAGAAATTTATTACTACCTTAGCTTTCATGGATCACAGCCCAAATAATATATAATAAACTCAGAACTCTATTCCATGCATCTGAAATGAATTGTGATTCATGAAAGCTTAAGTGATAATATTTTTTTTTTAGTATTTAAAGTGCCATAAAAGTATTTGCTCTTTTTCATGCAAAAGACTAACACAACCATCCTTCTATAAAGAACTAGCGTGTTTATTATGTATACAATGGAGGTGAATATGTGTAGCTCAGGGTTGAACTGTGGAGTCCCTGGGGTTCTCTGAGCTTGGTTCTTTTCTTGCAAACGTTTCATTACCCAGCTAGGTAACATCTTCAGTGCTAAAATGGGATGAGGTTTGCTTTCTATTTATCTGCTGTGGCCTGCTTTGCCAGTGCTGGTGGGGGTGGGGGTTCTGTTTTGCTGTTCTGGTAGTTCCTTGATTAGGGTATTGTTGACTGCTTGATTGTGTGCCTGGTGGTGACCTTTGCTTATCTGAGTGATGATTGCTGGTGATTGAATGCTGGTGAGGCGATCTTCTGGTCTTTTGTCTCTTTTGAATAGTATGTAGATGCTGTTTATCTCTATGTGTCTGTTAATTGCTGCCTTGCCTGAATACCAGGCTTCCAAAAATTCTCTTGCAAGTTTGGATTTGGCTTGGTCTAAAATGCTGAGAGTTTCCCAGTTAAAAAGTCATTATGTATACATACACACATAACATACATGCATAGACCACCCACTTCAACAAGGACTCAAGGTGGGTTACAATCAGGAATAACAGACCAATAAAAACAACAATTTAACTAATTTACCTATTTATCAGTTTATCTCTTCTTGATATCACCGCTTTGGGCTCTTTTAAGAAGAATATCTAAAAAGATAACATCTCCTTTATATCAAGCTCAATTCCCATGAAGTTTTCTTGGCAATTATACAGAAGTGGTTTCCCATTGCCTTTTTTTGGAACATTCAAGTTTTAACCCACTTTATTTTTGTGCCAAAGTCACCTGCTGAGACATCAGAATAAAAGTAATATATTATTAAAATAAATAATACTAATTTAAGCCATTTTTAATTCTTTAGTTCTTTCCTTAAAACTCACTCCTCTTCCAAAGTGTTTCCTTGACAGCAATAGTCTCATCTTTTCATCACTTTTTTCCATAGTCATCTCACTGTTCCTTGAGTAAATCCAGTTTGGCCACAACTGTCTTTGCACTTTTATTGGTACGCAAGATTTTGGCCATGAAGCTTCTAGATTTATAAAGGCAGTTCAACAATGTGAGTAACAAAAGCAGCAGGAGTTGTTGGAATAAAGCAGCAGAATAAAGAAATCAGGTCAAAGAGGGCCAAACTTTGTTATATTTGGAGAACTCGTGATTAAAGGCCAAATATTTCTAATTTAATGCCCATTTTGCTGACCAGGTTAGTCCTGGTTGTTTCCTTATATAGCTGTGTGAATAAACTTGAGGGCAATGACAAACAATTTCCCCAAATATTGTTTGAGAGCATGAAGTAAATATTGAAAATAAGACATTATTAGCTAAGAGTTTGAACAGGTGTCTGATGCAAGGGGAACTTTCTGGTACATCTACTGTGTCACCACAAGTACATACGCTTCTGAATAGTCCTTCCTTCAGCTGTCGCTTAACAACATATCACAAACTGTAAGATGTCAATAACTGCAAACAACCAATCTTTGGAGCAGGGGTGTCTGCAGGGGGAGGTTAAAAAAAAAGTCAGGATGGCAGCTGCAACTACACAATTGGACCCTGCCCCTTTTTATGTGCTTTGGGGTGCATGTAAAAGGAGCCATGGCTTCAATCACATGGACATGGCCACTTTCTTGATTGTTTTGCCTCCCTCCTGCAGGGGCCCTGCTCTAGAGCAGATAAAACAGACTTCTGCCATTGTAAAATCATCTTGAAACTGTTTTATATTTTTTAGCAGGACATGCTCCCTTGCTTTACTTTACAACTTATAAGGAAACTTAGAAAGGACAGCCCAATATCAGTTATGGCAATCTACTCAAGGAAGTGTTAAGGCCAGCAACTGCTTACTAGAGGTTGTGTTCACAAATCTAAGCTAAAACCAAACCAAAGGCCCTCACTGTCTTCTTGGTGGCCAGGGGTCCTCTTGCATTATTGGAGGAGGCAAGGAAGAGTGAGATGGGATTTTCTGAGGGTTCCCTGTATGCATATAACCACATTAAGCTTATTTTAAAAGTACTTCAGGTTTCTCACATGTCCTTCCTCAGAAGGGCAGAAAATCCTTGTGAGCTTCTGGGAAGCCCTCAAAATGGTTTTTTTTCAGCAGGCCTGGGGATCCCTGGGTAATAGGAAGCCCGCGCGGGCTCTCTGTTTATTGTTTTAAATGGTTCTGTAAAATGTTTTAACTGCTGTTTTTGTTGTATGCTGCCCAGAGTCACTTTGTGTGAGATGGGCAGCCATATAAATTTGACAAACAAACAAATAAATAAAACTATACCACTGACCTTGGTCAGAGGCAGCTCTGGGGATTGCAAAAAGAGAGTGGGGAAGCTACATGTGGTCCCTCAGGTTGCTCATTCCTGGTTTACCACATTGTGTAAATTAGAGGATTATAATTCAGTAAACCATAGTTACAGGTTACCATGTTGTGTGAACTCAACCTTAACAGAATACTTTATAGAAATTTGAGGTCATTTATCATTTGGAAGACTTTCTCTTTAGAGCCTTATAAATATACAAATAATTGTAGATCTCACACAACATCTAATTAGGAACTCCATGTGTAGTTGCCTGGCAAGCAGGTGAAACCAAGGACATTTGCTTTTTGACGTATCCTTTTCTGTGGTATAAAGTACAATGAGAATTATGATCTGAATATAGTATTGTTGGATATCATCTCTGTGTATCTATGAACTATTTTCACAACTGGGGCAAATGTTGAGAGACAGATGACAGCAAGACCCTTCGCAAGCTGTCCCTGAATTTGATTCTCATCTGGTGTATTGTTAGTTAAATTAGTCTCTTTCCTTAAGAGACAAAAAGGAACTTCATCTTTCTCTCTCTTTGCAAGATGAGGTTTAGATAGAAGCGAGGTTTTTCTGTCCTTGGGCCTTTTAATAAACCTAGCTTTCACTGCAAAGATAATTAATGTCTGTCAGCATTCACAGATAGCTGGGCTAAACCCATACTCTGTACTCAAGACTACTGTACTATGAGCATTTGATTTTATTTTTAATGGGATGTTTGGCAACTTAAACAATTGGTATCCTTTCCGCGCTCTGCTTCTTTTCAGGAGTCAATCCTCCAACAATTCTGTCACTTAAAAACCAGATTCTGCTATGCTATTGTTTGAACACAGTTTTATTTTCTGTGTTCCTTTAAATTATTTGAGCCTATTTTGCACCAAGGAATCTTTTGCCATTTTACTTTCTGGATTTAGTTTGCTTATTTAGACAGGCTGCTAATTTATCCCCCAAACATTTCTATGAGATGAGTTTGGTTGTAAAAGAGTGATTGGCTCAAAGACTTTCCAGTCCATTTCATTGCTAAATGAGGATCTGAACTCTGGTCTCATGGTTATAGTTCAGCAGGTGGCAAAAGGCTAGTTGTTTTACCATGTCTTTGATGTAGCTATTTTTTCAGAATTGAAACCACCACTTATTCATCATCTAAATATCTTAATATTCCAGAAGTGAAAGATCTGGGCAGTTTAAAGTTGTTCTGAGTAAGAATTCAAAGTCATATATAGTTATCTAAAAAAAACTAGATGGAACTGAGGTTCATCTTAAAGGGAAGTGAGGTTTTGAGTATGATGGTCAAATATGTCATTGAGTGTTAAAATCAGGCCTGAGGACTAGTAGAAGAATATGGATTCAATCAGGTTTGATAAGCTTGCTGGACAACTGCAGTAAATACATTCTGAACACACTGTGTACATGTGGAGAAATATTTAGTGATTTTTTACAGTAATATGTAAAACAAAAATGCAATAAAACCCAGTACTGACCGCAATTGAGTATGTTCAAAATAGCAGCAGTCTGACAGATCAGTAAAAGAATGCTGGAGAAGGCTAATCCATAAGTTGAAACTTGGAACGCTATAAAAAGAAATATGAGGTAAGCTTGTCATAAAAGTTCAAAATTTGTTAACTGTAATACAAGTTTCTGTTTGCATATTGACAGAGTTGGTGAAGAACAGCACACTCCCATTGGCATGACAAAGGGCACTCAAGTAGAAAAACACAAAAAGTTTGATATGCAATGTGAAGTATTCCTTCAATAATGCTCAAAAGCTTCTGTGGAGAACAATGAGTCTGTGGTCATTGCCTTTCACAAAACATAGCATGAAGGACTGGAAATAAAATTGGCTACAGTTGGCAGTAGGACCACAGAAGTTATTTTTTATCTAAACTTTCTCTTTTCATATGCATTCATTTTCCCATGCCTTTACTCCAGATGCATTTTTGTTAGGGTGGTCCTATTACCAGTTGAACTGCCTCAGATGAAAGATAAAAGGTGTGCAAGTGATGGTGAAGTACTGCAAGACAAAGATCAATTACAGAGTCTAATTTTGAAGAGGTCTTCAGCTAGCTTCTGAGCCTCAAGTTTAACAGTGGGCGTGAGACTTTATGTCCTTTACCTCAGAAATAACAAGAAGAATATAATAACCACTGTTCTATTCATCCAAATGAACTTCACAACCTAATTGAGTGGGGATTGACTAAATTTATTTAAACAGTCTACAGACCGTTACAAAACAGAATATTATTTTACAATCCAAAATTATATTACTTTCTTAAGACATTAACCCTCAATGTCCCTTTATGAAGTAGCATCAATTTGCTTCCTTATCCTAACAGCACCAGTTAGGAACTTTGCCACCGCTAAAGTCACTTTAGGAATTTGATCACAGAGAAGATATTTAACATAAAATTCATTTGAACATCCAGGAAAAGATATTAAAATAGGATTAATCAGGTTATTACACAACCTAAAATAAAAGCTACAATAGAGGAGCCTATGTTCCATCCTGGTTATTACAGGGAATCACTCTTTTTTGGGGAGCTAATTTCCTTTATGGTCCTCACATCTTATTCCGAAGAATACTGGGGAGCAAGATACTGTACTTTAGCTGTTGCTTCCAAATCTTGCTGAGTGATGCCTAAGAGCCTAAATGCCAATTTGAACATTTGCTGAGGAATGATCTAAACTTGACAGCCTTGTCAGATCAATACCTATTTGTCATAGCTTGTCTGCTAAGAAAGCTGTTCAAATACTGGGATAATTATCTAAAGGGACTAGCACCAATAGGCCAGTAGATTTCCTAAAAATATGCAATTTCAACCATAATTCAATAGCAGATAACCAAGCTAAAATCGAAAGAGGACATAAACCTGTTTTCAGTAACAAGACTGTTTTTAGGGACATAACTTGGGATATGAAGCAGAGCATGAAGGAATTGATTTTATTACAAATTATTATCATCTTTCATTCCTTAAACCCATATTGCCACCCCACAGAAAAATCGAGCCACTGTTTTGGCTTTGTAAACCTGAATGAGTATTGAGGGCTGTTGGTTTCTTGTGGAATGGAAAAGTCTGTGAATTGCTGAACTAGAGGCAGATGCCTTCTTAGTAGCAAAATACTTGTAGAGAGACCATGAAAGATGGTGGTCGAATACCATCTCGAAATATGTACATTCTTTAACCTGATCCAAACTAAATCTAAATGCCCTGAACGTAATTTATAACTCCTCTCAAAAACCAATACTGTAGATTTAATGTAATTAATTTTCAGTGTTAATAGAATTAATTTTCAGTTGACTCTAATGATTTGGGTTCTAGCCAGGAACCTCAGAATCATGGAGGTATTGCTGAAAAAGATAAAGTAGGGTCGTCTTTTGCAAAATTAATGGTGTCATTCATTTAGTGAATCCTTTTGGTATTGCACCAATCAGTATGACAACTGAATTTTTCCTCCATAACCTTTCAATGTCAATTTGTAAATCACAATATTTTGGTATTTTCTCCAGTTGTTTTTCATCATTTTGACTGTCTCCAGATATTGCCATATCAATGAACTATGTTTTCTTCAATGTCGTGCATATAGTGGCCATGGACTGTTTTGTTTTTCCAGGTGTTAATCCAACTTTGAATTGGGAGTCTTTCCTTATAAACATTCATAGGAAGAGCTTCTTCAATTTCCTGAAGTAATCGTTCAAAGTTTTTCTTCGTCCACATTTTATTTACAGTAGTCTACCATCTTTATATTTGGGTATATATAGTCTTTAAATGATCTTTATATCCAAGTGTATAATAAATATAATCTTTATATCTGGGTGCCTGCCCTCTGGAATGAAGTTCTCCCTGATATCTGTGTGACTCCCACCCATTCTGGAAAGCCTTAAACACCATTTTTCCCAGGCCTTGGGTTAGGATGGCTGAGGTCCCTCTGGATTTGTTTGGGGGTATGACTTTTATTAGCTGGGCTCACCATCTTTTCTTGTTCTCTTTTGTAATTTTATTATATTGTATTTTCTATTTTGTTTGGTTTTGTTGTATATCGTCCAGTGTCAGTCTCTGGGTACCTAAACTGAATAAATTAAATTAACTTGTAAGGGACCAACAGACATTCAATGGTGTGTATGTGTGTGTTTGTGTGCACCTAGCCAAACCTGTGTCAGGGTCAACACTACTTAGCACTTGGAAGCAAATAAAATGATGGGATTTCATCATCATGCTGTGAATGGGTGAATATATTTAAAATAGAGAAGCAGAAAGGTAGAGGGAGCTGAATCTGATTATATTTTCCCCAAGAAACTGCCTTCCTCTTAAAGCAGTGTTGTCCAAACTTGGCCACTTTAAGATGAGTGGACTTCAACTCCCAGAATTCCCCAGCCAGCATGGCTGGCTGGGGAATTCTGGGAGTTGAAGTCCACTCATCTTAAAGTGGCCAAGTTTGGACAACACTATCTTAAAGGCTGCCTATAGTCTTAGTGGCCTATCAAGAGACAGAGGGATGGTTATGGAAGAATTTCTGGAGAAAAGCCTGCATTCTGTAAGGATACCATATCTTATCTACAAGTTTAAGAATCTCCTTAGTAGGAAATCCTTTCCCCAATATAAAGATAGTTCTTCAGAGAACTCAGTCTTGAATTCTTTAGGGGTTATAAATGAACAATAACATTAAAAGTAGCCACCAAAATCATGTTTGGTCTGTTAAACTGTTTCCACCTTTTTGCTAAAACCATTCTAGTGACAGAAAGATAAAGAACTAAGTAACGTCACAATTATTTTCCCAGAAATTAATGAACATTTCACCAAGTTACAGGGAAGATTTACTTTTACATATCAAGCTGCTTTATGCTACATCAGGTCCATTTAGGATTTTCTGCACTGACAGACAGTCTCCAGTGTCTCAGATAGAATTTGGTTTCAAATCTACCGGAAGAGCTGAGGCCTTTTATGTTGTAGCACTGAAATGTGAGCATGGTGTAACAGTCTGTACCCTACAATTCAGGGTTTTCCAACAAAACCAACCAAAGCATTGCAGAATATGGGGGAATCAGCAAAAGTCTCCTCCACCACATGGCTGAAATGAAGATGCCAAAACCCACTAAAGCAGGGTTCCTCAATCTTGGCGACTTGAAGATGTGTGGACTTCAACTCCCAGAATTCCCCAGCCACACATCTTCAAGTCGCCAAGGTTGAGGAACCCTGCACTAAAGTGATTGCTATTTGCTCCAACATTCTTCCTCTTTTGCCTTCTTTTCATATTATTCAGGCTTTATGTAGTTGAGGGCTTGTTGCGTGGAATGGCATCATTACTTTTAACCATGCAAGGTAGTCCAGACAAGAATCACACCCAGAAGTACTAGCTCTAACTTTATTGTAAAGGTTACATTAATAGAATCTGGCAAGTCTGAAAGTACATTTCCCCTGTCACCTTTACAATCCAAGAAACCAGGGACGGTCCCTTCTGAGACCTTTGCCATGCCCCCATTCCTTCTGTGGACTCAGCTGCCTCTTATCGGATGGCTCTTCCTCCAGTCTCCCAAAGTCATTCCACATACCATTACAATTACAGATGCTCATTGTATTACTATTTTTAAACCCTTACATTATATTATTTTTTTCTATATTAACATGATGATATTCTCAATGGCCATTTCAAATTCATCCCACTCTAGGTGTACCATTTGCTACAGAAGACTATATAAGTGACACGCTTACTTAAAAGAAATGTGGCAAAAAATAACACAATCATAAAGCATGTACAGAACAGCATTCTAGCCACTGAGGCTGTGAAAACCAATCAGTTACTTCCAGGAGAAAAGCAGTGAGAAAGTGCTAAGGAATTATGCCCCAGCACCTGCAAGAAAGTTAACATCTTTCTACAGCCTAATTCACTTCAGGTGAAACAACATGGGAAGCTTATGGATTTGACTATAGTGTCATCCTGTTCCCCGCCGGAAATGTTGAACTTGCCTGATTTCTGAGCAGCGTATGGCCAGTGATTCTGCTGGCCAGAGATTATAGGAGCTAATACATTTGGAGGCTACCAGCTGGGAAGAGTACTTTAGCTGTTCCATTGTTTAAGTAACAGGTTGGGGAAGTATTTAAAAGACTTGCTGAACATCTGAAAACAGGAGGACAATTGACATAAAGTACTGATAATCACTAGCTTGCAAAATGTTTCATTAGTATGCTAATGTCTAGCATAGGAATGTCTGCATTTTCTTGCTGGCTATAAAAGAGCAGCCAGCATGAAAAGTTTACAAGTAGTCCTCGTTTAGCAACCACAGTTGGGATGGGGAACTTAGTTGTTAAGTGAAGTGCTGTGCTTATGATCTTGCTTCAGCTTTCCTTTGCTTTACAGACCTGCAGTAGTCATAAATGCAAGGATTGGTCGCAAAGTTACTTTTTCATCACCATTGTAACTGCAAATGGCCACTGTACAAGGCAGTCACTAAATGAGGATTACCTGTATTCGAGTAGCCTAGTATTTTATTTATTTATTTAATAAATAAATAGTCTCGTAGCCTCATAGTAGCTATTTTTTAATATTTTCAGCCAAGAAAACTGTTTTTTCCTTCTTCAGCAGTCTGGTTAGGTCTACAGTACATCTAGGAAGACCTTTTCTGTGCTCTGGCTAACTGGCAGAAAAGGGCCAGAATGATCTTGGTTTAAATATTAAACTGACTCCTGCATTTAAACAAACCATAGCTTAATGTGATGTACAAAGTCACAGGTTTTTCTGCCCTTACTTAAACCTACTGCTGAATTAAAGTGGATTTCTTTATAAGTTACATCTCTTGAGTTCTATATCATTACTACAAATGCTTACATATGGGAGAAATCATTGTACAAATTCCATGCCTTTTCATTTGTTGAACTTTTTTTAGAGAGTAATTATTTTCCATTGTAATTTGCTGAATCAGAAAATAAGAATAAATATTTAGACTCAGTTTATTTTTCTTCAAGTGTTTGTTTTACAGATTAAATCAAACACAAAGAATCAGCACCCTCTAGTGCAGTTGAGTAATACATACAGTTCCAAAACAATGCTTTTTCTTATATAAGCAAAAGACAAAAATTTGCCACCACAAATTGTGCAAAACAATAGTTTGTTTAAATGTGGTTAATAACCTTTTTACAAATGGGATTATACAATGACAAAGACATTTGATTTAAAACATTTAAGTTACAATAAACCAAATTATTTCAGAGATACTCTGATGCCACTAGTAATTGATGGGTTTATGGGGAACTGAAGGTTGGTTGTTTATTATTGTTCTAGTTATACTGTGGATTTTTATTGCAAACTTCTCAGAATCTCTTTTGATTGTGGCAGACATAAGTCAAATAAATAACGTTTGTAGAGAGCAGATATATTCAGGAACTGAGTGCATTAATTAATTTGTCAATTGACTGTATCGAGACACATCATAACATGAACTAACAAGAGGATAAAATAGGTATAAATATGCCAAGGTACAGAACAAGGTGTGTTCGGATAAATGCATCACCTTTTTATGAGACCCTGATCTATTCTATGTAACAAGCCTCAGCTGAACAGCTTTGACTATAAATTCGGCACTTCTGCTGGCTACGTATTTAGTAGTGCCCCAAAGGAGGTAGGACAATCTGTTGTTGAAGTCTCAGTAGGCTGTTTTGTCAAGTAAAGGTTCTAAATACTGGGCCTGGCTGAGGTATATAATGGGCATTCAAATAAAACATGCACAGTGTCTTTCTTCTATATCGGGGCTTCCACTTTCTCTCATCACATGGAGGAACTGCCCATACTTTACCATGGAGTAAATAACATTTGTAAAGAAACCTTAAAGGCAGTGATTGGTGGTTTTCTTTCTTGCTGGCTGGTGATATTTGCTGGAAAGAGCAAAGAAACCAGGGAACCCACCAATGGCTTTCCTTAATTTCTCCTGTGGTAAACCTATAAGGAGAGCAGAATACAGTTGTGTAAAGTTTACTGCCACGCTTTTCTGCTGCCCCAATGAGAGGAGGGAAGCACTCTAAAGTGATTATGAGGAAAAACCAATAAAACTAAATAACAAATAGTATCAATTGTATTAGGATCAATACTATACATATCCTGCCCTCAGTAACTGATGATAATGAATAGTGTAGAATAAAAGCCTTTATTTTTGCCTTCCCCAGCCTGTATTGGATTTCTCCCCCCATCATCCCTAGTCAGCATATCTGGCTGTGGATGGTGGAATTTGTAATTAAACACAATTGGTCAGCCCTAGGTTGGAATTTGATGTATGGTTGCTGTATAGAGAGCAGAAAGCAAGAAGATATAAATGTAAGTTTTTTGTTTTTTTAAAATTTTTGGTGCCTAAGTCCAGCTAGTAATTGTTGTCCAATCAGAGCTTTGCCTCTTGAGCAACAAGGAAGATCTGGGCAGAATTAGAATGACTCACCCATAACAGCAAATATGAGTTTAGAGGGGGGAAAAAGAGGCTTGTGGGGATACTTAGCCAAAAACAACAGCAAAATGAGTAAACCCATGTTTCTGTGTTCTCTATTAGTAAAAAACACTGTTTGAATGTATTTACAGCCTCCGACTTGCCATTGTTTAACCATCCTCACAGTTCCCCAAAGCCTCAAACTGTCGCTACTTTGTTCCAAAAACCAGGTAAGCTTCCTAAGTGACAAGACCATAATTAGGTATCCTAGTTTACAAAAAGCCAAACACTAAAAACACTTTGGAAATAAGAACCAAAAGGTATAATCAACTGTATGCTGCCCACATGACAAACAATCTTCATTCAACTGTGAACAAAGAAACGGACAGTTCATTATAGGGGCAAAACCCCAGATCTCTCCGTTCCTGACTTCATCTCATGATTTGGCAACAGTGGTGAGTCATTCATCATGGATTACGTTGGAGAACAGTAGAAGTTCCTCAAAATACGATGAATGGAATTCATCTACATTAACATGATTAGAAGGTAAAGAGTGTTATTACTACAGAAACCCTTTACAATTTTCCTGTTATTTATTTGGCTGGGGCCCAATCAAATCTCTCCCCCACAAAAAAAGCTTATAAGATATGTAGACATGTATATGTTTGTGTATGGGTAGAAACAAAAGTGGGAAAGAGTTGCATATACAAAATTATCTTTAATTCACATTAGCCTTGGATTAAACAGATTATCTTCCTGGGGAGAACTAAACTGGTTCTACTTGAATCTCACAGATACTGTCCTGTCGGCTTGAAAACCCCAAAGCCTAGACTAGAAAGGTCATGAAGGCCAATTCCATACATATAGGTCAAGTAGTTCTTCCCATCCAATTTCTTTCAGTCCTGTCTTCTTTGGGGACTGAATGGAGCATGGGAGGCTGCTGACAGTCCCACGTAACAGATGATGGTGATGATCAGAGGCATCAGTAATGGGAGGGCACGTACAAGTGTGGATCTTTGATTCATGTTTATACCCATCATTTGGGCCCTCCCCCTGCATAGTGGACACTCCTGGTAGCCATGATAATCTACTTCTAAAATTTAACATTAGTAGTGAAGGGTTATTCACATTTTCTTGCTAATTTCTAGTTCTCCCTAAGGGCCTGTCCCCACTCCCAAGTAAAAGCACTATTCACCTGTCCTGGAATCAGGAGAAAACCAGCATGATGTTTGCTGTCTCTATCACCAACCCCCATCCTGCCTCTGTTCTGATTCTCTGTCAAAGGGTGCTGTCCTGATTTTGCATGAGCAGCCTGTGATAAGCAAACCGATTGGATGATTCCTCCAGCTTTGATGCCCTCCCTGTTCGGCACATTACCAGCCGGTGACAAAAACATGGACCAATTACAGGCCTACAGCAGGGATAGAGCGGGACTGTCACCTCTAGGCTCCATCCTGAACCCTTTCTTCTATGCCCCATTCTGTCTGAATTCAAGCTGGATAAAGTTAAAATGAATGAATGAATGAATGAATGAATGAATGAATGAATGAATGAATGAATGAATAAGATTGGAGTCACAGAAGGTGCTGAACCACAAGCAGTACTTCTTTTTCCTGACTTTATACACACCACACAAATACTAACTTCCTGATTACCCTTGCACAGGGGTTTCTGCAGGGAGGGGTCAAAAAAGTCAAAATGATAACCATAGCCATGCAATTGAATGCCCCCTCCCCCAGACAGTATTTTTCAAGGCAAAAGGGTGGTGGTGTAGGCCCATAATTTCTGTGTAATGCTACTTCAGCCTGTGAAGCTATTTCACAAGGATTTACTCTGCTGTTTTCTTTCTCACCCACTGCTGTATTTGGCTCCCTGGGGAGAAAACAGCAGCTAACCTGGGACTGGAGAGGAGGGAATATACTTCCACTAGCCTAAAATAGCCAGTATGTACTTCTCCGATCTCACTCAGCTCTGGTCACCTGACTTGGTTTCTGACAGAATGGATGGCAAAAGCATAATTCATGTTTTCACACCTTGCAATGATAACTGAATGCTTCTGGCTTAAGGGGAAATACTAGTATAGTTTTACCTGATTTAAGGCTGTTTCACCCATGCCCTGGAAGAGATGAAAGCAATGTCATGGGGACACAGCTGAAAAATAAAGATGCCACCAGGGCGCGTTTGTACCATAGTTAGGTACAAGGAGGCAAGGCCCTGAAATGGAACATACGAAGCTGTTCTGTCCTGACTGTATAGACCAGTGTTTCTCAACCTTGGCAACTTTAAGATGGGTGGACTTCAACTCCCAGAATTCCCCAGCCAGCCAAGCTGGCTGGGGAATTCTGGGAGTTGAAGTCCACCCATCTTACAGTTGCCAAGGTTGAGAGACACTGGGTTAGAGCACTGGTTTGTCTAGCTTTATATTGTGGACACCAAACAGTAGCAAAATTCTTCAGAGTTTCAGGCAGGGATTATTCCAGCCTGCCTTGGAGGGTTGAATTTGGGCCAAATCATTGCTCTGCCACTGAATTGCAGCCCCATTACACAGTCCTGAGTGCTATTTAGAGTGCACTGGGTGGCAATCTCATGACCGAAGGTCGCTGTGGACAAAAAAAGGTTATCTCCACATAGAAAAGAAACTATACCAACATTTGATTTTCTACGTGGGGGATTTATTCTTTCAATATAGACCTCACCTATAGGAACACTTGATTTGTTTACTCCCTCTTCTATTTTTTTTTTTAAATCCTCAAATCTCCACTCAACCCTAACCATTTTGGGATAAATCCAATCTACAACAACTAGTTCAACCAGAATGCTGCAATTTAAACTGATTGCTTCATGAAATTCCATTCACTAGTGTGAATGGAACATTGCCTCAAAGTTGAGCAATCTTTGCTGATATCTATATTTTGGAGGATGAAGGTTCATATACATTCCTTAGATCTATTTTTAATGGTCCCTTACTTGCAAAGAGTTAAGCACAGTGATTTACATATGAACTTATATATTAAACTGGGTGGAATTTTAGCCTGGTGAGTCTCAATGCAGAACCTAAATGATCTTCTAAAAGAAAAATGCTTCAGAGCATCTGCAGAGTGCATTTGCTGCACCACTGATCACCAACCCTTTAAGGACTACAACTGCAAGATAAGAAGGCATGGTATCTAGCTATAAAACCAGCGCCTTTATTTTTATTATTTTTATTTACCATTGTATTTTGTGCCACAGAAGAGTTCTGGGTAACCTGAAAGCTTATATATGCCTGTGGAAACAGGTTTTAAAATAGATAGGACCACCTGTGCCATTTTGCCTTTAATTTGCCAAATTAAACTTTGATTTTACCCAGAGGAAGTCTGTTTGGAAGATGCGCTTCTGGAAAAACTTTTGTGTGAGATACATCAGGATATGATGAGTTAGGGCTAAACTCAGTGTTAGTTCTCAGGGTTTTGTATTTCCTGAAAAGGCTGCAAACGGGTTGCCTTTTATAGGTATATAATGCTGGGGAGAGTAAGAAACACCTGTGAGACGTTCTGCTTCAGGCATCTGACTTCTTTATTATGTTATCTTGAATGAGAGACAAGAACATTATTTATTTTTTTGCTTCAGGCAGCAGAGTGTCTTCTCTGCTCAGATTCTGGACACTGGATTAATATTTACATATCAGTTGAGCCTATGCAGTAAGATATTATGCAAAAAGAAATAAAATTAATAAATCTGTCCTCAGTCAAAATACATTTAATTCCTACTTGGTGGTCTGCTTCCATTTACTGCTGTTTGAAGTAAGCTCACAGAGGCTGGTTCTGAGCTCCCAGTACTTAAAAATAAAAGTTGGGGGAGATGAAAGTGAATTTAGGCCTTTTATTCTCTTTTTGAAAAAGAAAACTATGATGTTTAGGTATTTCTACCTATTCTCCCATAATCTAGACCAGTGTTCCTCATCCTTGGCAGTTTGAAGAGGTGTGGACTTTAACTCCCAGAACTCCCCAGCCAGCAAGGAGAATTCTGGGAGTTGAAGTCCACACATCTTCAAGCTGCCACGGTTGAGGAACACTGGTCTAGATTCTAGGCCAAAGCCCAAATCTGATTCTTTCTATCAAATGATCTTATATCCTCATAGTGGACTTGTTCACACCCAAGTCAAAACTACACCATCCACACACAAATTGCAAGCTGAAGCTCAGGGGAGCACTACAGTTTGCAGAAGTATAAAACAGCTTTAGAAAAATAACTAATATTACAATCCAAAAGCAGAAGGAAAGGAAGAAAACAGTCTGATGGGCCTGAACATCCTCAGCTCCCCACACCAAATAAATTAACAAACGAAAAACAGGAGAGCCCAGTAACTGAAATGGGGTGTCCTGGGAGAGAGCACGGCTGAGTGAAGAGGCCTGGCAGGCATCCTCCACTGCAATCTTCTGTTGCAGCCCGATCTGCCAATCCTCGGCCTTGGTATCATTGTAGGAAAGGCAACCATTCAGAACAGAAGCACAGCAGCAAATATTTTTAAAGAGGGTCGCACCCAAGCGTTGGCCTTGGGGGCTATTTCCCCACCCTAGACTCCGCCAGGCTGTACGGAGCAGAAAACCGAATTTCCGGTCCCTTCCCCGCTTCTTCACCCGCCGCTGCACTCTTTGGCGCGGTTATGAAAGCGCTACCCGCGCTGTCCCGTGACAGACAATAGCGGAATCTCCACTACTGCGCAGCCGAAGCGGGGCTTTGCCCGGGATATCGCGGCCTACCCAAAGCAAAGGCGAGAGGGAGCCCGCCGCCAGCGAACGTTGCGCGCCGCGACGTTCCACAGAAGGGAACCTTCTGTCGTCAGAGAACTAGGCAGCCAATCGGGAGCCAGAGCGAGGAATTCCCGCTTCACTTGCCGCTTGTTCTGTCTCTTTAAATGATTCCATCGAAATGGGGCTTCATTGGGGTTTGGGAGCAGAGTGATGCCGCGGGGGATTCCCTACGGAGTCTTAACAGGAGGCCTTGAAACGGGTGCGGGGGGCGGGAGATGAGAGACCACGACCCCCTGCTAGAGGAGCAGTAGGCAAAATGAAATGCCCGCAGCTGTTTGGCTTCGCCACCAAAGGGGAAGGATTCCCTGTAGTGGGGGTGGATCCTCAGAAAAGGAGCGCGGTTGTTCAGCGCCAGCAAAGCTAATTAAGTAACTCTCTTCAGAAGTGGAGTGGAAGTTAGAAAGATGCTCATCCCGGAAGGTCAAGACGGATGAAGACATGTTGTGGGTAAATCTCAGCCCCGTCCGCTCAGCATCAGCTTGGTCGCCTTTTTAAGAGCGATTCACCCGCTAGCAGCTGGCTGGAGTGACAGTACACGGGAAGCATCGTCGTCCACTACTTAGATCTTACGCAGGAGTTATCTCCATTCAGCATAACGTGGCAGGTTGCCATCTGGGTTAGAAACACCAGAAGGCGGTGACATTTCCGCTGGTTGGTGTGTGGATGTTTCAAAACAAGGGGCTTGGGGAGCTTTGATTTCTCTTTTCATGGTTTTAGGAAGGGGGTACTGGTAGTAATTATAAAGATGGAAGAAACAGTGGGAGAAATTTTAACAGTGAGGTCTCCTTTCCTTTTTGTTCGACTTTCAGTGATTTCATGGACATCTCCATGTAACTTGCTTGGCAGCATTTTTTTTTTTAATTTCCCAATTTAGCCTACAGCCCTGGGATTTCTTAGTGGTTTCCTTTCCAAGTACAAATAAGGTCTGATCCTGCTTAGAATTTTTTGGGATCAGTTATGAGTGGTTAGGGCATGCTGCCTTGCTGGACAAAGGACAATAAGCATGGGATATACATGTCTGGGTAGTCTATAGTTGTGGCAGAAAGTCTCATCTTGAAGGACCCTGTCTGCTTAATGTCCTTAAATAGAAGAACATCCTGGTGAATAAGAAACATAAATCAGCTGACTCCAGGTTATGTTATAACATGAAATAGATAATTTCTCTTTTCTAATCTAGAGAAACCCTCAAGGTAGCTAAATAAAACATTTATTTGCACAACGTTATAAAAGGCCTGTGCAGGAAGTATACATGTGTGTGAGAAAGTGAGTGGGAGCTGGGGAATTAGAGGATTAGAAATGATCTGTGTCCAGACAAATATGGAAGCAAAATAGTTACAAGTCTTTGAAAATAAGGATCGAGACGTGTATAGCTCAAATGGGATGCCTGAAGTGAACGATATGTCTTGTATGCTTATTTTAAAGGAGAAAATCACGAGAGCATTTGGGACCAATCTCAGACAGACCAGAAAACAAAGTTTGCAAAAGTTTACTAAGGTGAGACTTCGTAGAGTTGCACTGAACTCTGCCGTGTGTATTGCTTGTAAAACTATATGTCCTTATTTTTTTTAAAAAAAAAGTCCTGTGAAAGAAAATGACGGAAAACAAAATTAGCACTGCTTTTGTCCTTGCTGTACGTGCAAAAGATATTTTGGGCCCAAAGGAGATGAGATGGGGGAGATTAATCTGTTCCTTTAGTTCCAGTTTTGTTTACTCAGACTGGCAAGTGCTGTTTAAGGTCCTTTCAAAAGGGGGGGGGGACTTTTTCAGTGCAAACTATGTACTTTGCTACTTATCTATGACATATGCATTTTCCATGGTAACAGAAATGGTGGTAACAACAATGTGTATGTGAGAGAGAGAAGTGTGTGAAGGAGAGAACAACCCACTTTTGTTTGTTGAGAAGGATCTACAACAAAGGCATTCTTATATGCACATCCATACACTGGATCCACAATTGTGCTAGCCATAATTATTAATTAATATTGGTTTAACACATTTTGTTCACCAGGCAAATATTTGCTAAACCCTATATATACAACAGACCATAATTATGCCAACCATGGTTTAGTACAATATGCAAAGAAGCCAGAAAAATATGTTTGCTGAAATTCACCATTTTATGCAGCTATTACAAATATAGGAGTCATGATCTCAAACACATCTCAGATCGCACATGGATGAACAGAAGAAGAGCCATGTTGGATCAGACCAATGGTCCATTTTTACCAATATTGGAAAAACTCACAAAGGGGATGGGCAAAAGCATCTTCTGGCTGTGGTTTCCCAGCAATTGGAATTCAACAGCTTGCAGCCTCTGGTCTTGAGTTTTGATAGGATCATCAAAATTAGTAGCCTCTAATAGCATTTTCTCCCATAGCCTTATCTAATACACCCATAAGCCTGCCTAATTTTTTAGTCTTCACCACATCTAGCACGAATTCATGAAATTTAAGCTTTGGTGAAAAAAAATACTTCCTATGGCCTGTCCTCTATTTCCTAGTAACTTGTTTCACTGGGTGGGATGACCCTTAATACTAATTTTATAAGACAGGTAAGAAAATTTCTCTGTATTATTTTCACCACCACTATGTATACTGTCTTAAACTTTTCCCATTTCCCACTCAGGCATCTGATCTGTGTTGTATTCCCAATTGACTGCACAGTTGTGCCTGCTGTTTGACTCTTTTGACACCTCCCTCCCTCTCCGTGAACACTCCTGGTCTAAATGGCATAAAAATGTAACTATTGGTAGGCTGATAATAACAATTTATTATTGTGAAAGCCTTAGAAGTAGTAGTAATTTTAAATGGGGAAAGTTGGCCCCAACCCTGCTGGTCTTTTGGAAAACCTTTAAGACCTGGCTGTTGTCCCAGGCATGGGAGTTGTGAGGTTAGGTGAGCCTGTGAATTATTGTTATTATTGTTGATGGTTATTCTCAGCGGCCATTCTTTTTATTTTGGTTGTGTGTTATTTTTTTATTATATCAATGTTCTTACGTCTGTTTACTGCCCACAGTCACTTGGGTGAGAAGCATGGCCAAATAAATGGAATAAAATAAATGCAATGACAAGGAAACTTTGAAAATGAGAAGAGATGTGTGTCACTTTGGCAGTGCAGTACTAGCTGGCTGTTTGGATACCTTCTGTGTTACAGCAGCTGGTTGCACTCCAGAGTGCTGCATTCCAATGCGCTGCAGAAATAATGGAAGTGTGTCCCTTATGAACCCATCCATTGGATTAATTAACAGCTCTGGGCCAATTAAAAAAATCCAAATGGTTCAACTTCTTTCAGTTTGGAAAATGAATCTGATTTGAATTGATTCAAAAACCTGATTTGATTGAGGCAATCTGATTATTCAGTTCTGTTAATTTGGATTTCAGGATCAATGTAGAGGCATTTGAGTCAACAATTCAAAACAACTTTGAATTTTTTTTCAAGTCATCTTTGAATCAGATCTCTAAACCTATAAATTGCTTGGGCTATATACTTTGACTTTCTAGATAAAATAAATGCAATGTGTATATTTTATCATTATTTTACCAACTTAATACAGTACGGTTAAATGATGTAATAGGATAACTAACCCACATGAAATGATTAGTATAATCAACTTGCATATTTTTTGTTTAGAATTCAATAGCTTTATTTTTTTATAAACTATTTTGCAGCAATGGAAGTATGTTACTCTGATTGTATGTATGTTTTTATTTCATAAAATATATATAAACAAATATATAAACAAATAAGTAACAAAGGAAAGCACATTCCTGATTCATGGAAGAATTTCCTCAAAGCAATCTTTGCCCATTCAGAGAAGTGGGAGGGAATTTCCTTTTAAAAAAGAAAAGTCAGAAGTGATTGGCTTTTCTAGGGCATTTGTGTTGGAGAGCTTTTTGATGTTTTATATTAGCACTGTTGTTAATCATCAAGAAATATAAAACATTTCAGGGAATGAATGGAGGGAGAAGAATAGTGTTATGACAAGTTATTTACCTGTAGTCTTCCTAACCCACATGATTGATTATCATGAACCTTCCATTTAGAAATAAATATGATTTGATTGTAGCATTACTTTTACCCAACTTGATGGCTGTAGCATATGTAGATCTAAGGAGAATTTGCGTCTCAAGCACCCATCCTCTGGTGTGATGCAACCTGTGACTGATAGGCAGTGTAGAATTAGCTGGCTGCTTTGTTTAATTCTAGCAGTCGCTACCACACTGCTATCTGCTGCAGGAACTCTTGGTTGTCAGAGAGAAAATGACCTAAAGTTGTGTGTGTAGTGGAATGGCAGTGTATTGTTAGCTGGATGGATATCCAAATGGCACCAGCTGACATTCAGCTGCCAGCCTACGGCACATATTTTGATCATCAGGTGACCTCAATGGTTGGTGTAGCAAAATGTTCAAAGACTGTTTGCCATCGAGAAGATTTATTAGCATTTATCTGCAAATAATAAGGGATGTTTCTCTTATTAGGCTAACTCACAGGTTACAAAATGGTCACCACTGAAATTGTTTTTCTGTGCACTGATTATTCAATGGAAGTTTCTTTAATGTTCTTCATTCTGATATAGCCATCTGATTCTATTTATTTATTTTATTTATATATCAAGTTTATATCACCACCCAACTCCCCCACAAGGAGGGTGGTTCACAACAAAACAATTTAAAATCAGTAAAAACATAAATAATACAAATATAAAATACAATTATTAAATACAATAAAATCCAAGAGATGGTGATATTATTTCAGCCTGTGACCAGATAATATTGGTCAAAGGTAAGACTAGGGAACCAGCCAAACCCAAAACTGACCATTCCCATCCCCACCCCATGCGTGATGGCAAAACCAGGTCTTCAGTTTTTTTCTGAAGTCTAAAAGGGAGGGGGCCATATAGTACCATGTGTGTTTTTTGTCTGTGTGTGATGGTTTGGCAGTGTACTTCTTAGTTAGCTGTTGTACATATTCCAGCAACTAAATACACTTCCATATTATTGCACAATTTAACTTCATTTTTAGGCTAATTTGTTAAATTTGCCTGTAGGGTGAGAAGGGCAATAGCCATCATTGTACATAAACACTCTTTAAGGTCTGCAGTGCTATGAAAAAGTGCACTAAATCACTGACTTTAATTCATTTTGTTCCAAGTTGGTTTGGAAGACACATCTCTTCCATCCTAATTTGCCTGCTGCCAAAGTTAGTAGTAGAAAGGTATATATATGGGAGGAGGGGAGACCACCATGTCTTTGGGTCTGTGATGCCAGTACAAGAGCACTGCGAAATGACCATGGAGATTCTCTGATATAAAAATGAATTTCAGTTCACATGGATTAAGTAGATTTGGAATAGTTCTCAGTACTAGTGATACTTAAAAAACGAAAAGGATTTCAGAAATCTGACATTAAGGGGAAACTGAATGGCATTGTGTCTGATTATTGAGCATTATAATATAATCCAGTAGCTCAGTTGATAATTTACAGTTGGATCATATTCTAAAGACCTTTGAAAAGGTACCACGTGTTGGCTGGATTCAAATGACACAAAGGGATAATGTGGTTTGCTTGCTTTGGTTAGCATGTTGTGTGAACCCAGACAGCATTGTTCTAAACCATAGTTTATGGCTGGACATGTCTTATGAAGCCAGCCAACTGTATTTTATTCAATCAACCGTATTTAATCAAATGATGGCTTAGGCTGTGTGCAATTGAAATTACTAAGGTGTTTAAGTGCTTCTTAAAGTGTTAAAGCAATTTTTTCCAACCTGGTACACCCTTCAACTGTTTTGGATTAAAACCATTAACATTTCCATCCAGCATGCCCAATGGACATCCTCCCTGGGGATTATAGGAATTGTAGTTCAATACATTTGGAGAGCATAGAGTTAGGAAAGACTGCATTAGAAGTAGGGATTCAGATATGCAAGTGACTTCTGGCTCTAAAATAGCTTCCCATAAAAGCTGTTTCTATATTTTAAGGGTCAAATCTACTTCAATCTGTCTGCAGTAAGAATATTCAAATGGTCATTTGTTGCAATACACGTTCAGTTCTCCCATGATCAGCAAGGTGGCAACATCTAGTCAGTCTTATTCCACACTCCTATACATATTTTCCAAAGCTCTCTCTTCATCGTTTAGCTAGAATTCTGTGCCCATTGAGGCATTTATCTCTTTATTTTCTCTTATTTTTTCCTTAAAGGTAATTCTGTACTTCAGCAAACCTTGGGATTCCCCAAGGCTTAATAAAATGTTTTGAGAAGGCGCTGTTGTTTGGGCTGCTTAAGAATTCCACAGAAATTCAATTTTAAGATTTTGGGTGATTATTAAACTTTGCCTTTCATTTAAAACTGTACCATCCCAGAATGCTCAGAACAAATTCAGTAGTGCCTAGGAAAACTGTTTTTCTTGTTGTTCTTGCAAAGCTGTTTTATCAAGCCACACTGGGCTTGGATTATTCTCTTTCTTTTTAAAAAGAAAACATCTTTGTGAGATTATTTACATTTTTGTAATTTCTCCCCCGCGACAACTACCTGCACAACGCACCCGTGTCCTTCTGTTGTTGATAAAAAGCTGTGATAGTCTTTCACAGGAAGCAGGATGATTCAGTAGCTGAAATAGTCTCATCAAATGTTCATTTTCATTCTTGGCAAATGCTATTTAAGTAATTGCTAGTGCCCCCCCCCCCCCGGTGGCTTTCCTGATTGAGATGGGAGCCATAATCTCACACAACTGGAGATGGGTCATGTTCGGGAAAGTTGCTTTATTAGTCTGGAGATATGTATTCAAATGTTTTCAAACTTCTGTGGTTTTTGAGTTGCAGACAACCATATTTTAGGAGAATTAATAGTTAATTGGCATGTTATGAACAACCATCATAAAGATTCCTGGCCCTTGGGGATCTTTTAGTCCTCATTTTAAAGTACCTTGGATTTATAATTGCATCTGTTGAGTTAGACTCTAGTAGGTTCAAACTGTTCTTTGTTAACAGGCATAGACCATCAACCACATTTTTATTATGGTTTATTTTAACATATCATAATTTAAATCTGAAAGCTGCAATTGGACTTTGAGCCAGGTACTAGGGACTGCATGTTAAAAAGTGGATGGAACCAGGAGAAAAGATAATTGGATTGCATTTTAATTGCATTTAAATTAAATGAATGAGATATTGCTAATATTATAACAATGTATTTCATCTCTTGGGTCATATTAAAAATCTGATGGCTACTTTGGGATAGTTTCTGAGAATTCAAGGATTGCACTCTTAATTAAACAAATCTTCCTGGATTAAGCAGGATACTCTGGATATTTTAAAAAGTCAGAAAGTTTGTGACTATGAGGAAAGCACTCCATTATGCTTCAGTAAGCTCTCTAGTTTTATCCCACCCCACCCCAAATATCAGCATGTACGTACATCTGCTGTATTCTTTGTTTATTGCAGCTTTGCCCAAACTGGGCTCCCTCCAGACACATAGACTTCAACTCCAGAACTCTCCAGTTAGCATAGCCATTGCCAAGAATTCTGGGAGTTGAAATCTACATGGATGGAGAGTGCCAAGATTGGAGAAGGCTGGTTTAATGCTGTTACTTTTTAATAGACAATTTTTCATTGTTTACTTAAGGGATGACAGTGAAGGAGACCTGAGCTTGGACCAGCCAATTGGTGACAGACTGATTCTAAAAGGTTTTTTTTTTTTAATTGTCCCAAGGGCTAGGCAATCAGTACTTCGTAATTCTAGAACCCTTGAAGGAAGGGCTCTGGGTGTGTCCAATTTGCACGGATGCATTGGAGCAGCAACTCCAGCCAAGGCTTCCTGTCCCGTATGTGGATAGCTACAGGGGCTCAGTTCCAGCAGTGGAGACGTGCTTCTTTATTACTTTCCTTGTATGGGAAGGGGCAAGAATAGAGCTTTGCTAGAATCTGCTGCATTCAGATGATATGAAGTAGTGCCTGTTTAAAATGAGACTACTTTCATCATCATGTTTATTTCCATCTAGTAACATAACAGAATGCAAATGTCTATTAAAGCGTTATCAGCTGATTGGGGGGTATCTGCATGGTATAATCAAAAAGTCAAGATGGCGGCCACAGCGGTGCAACAGAAGCTCCGCACATTTTTTTTGCATGCCATGCTTTAATCATGCTACTGTGGCAGCCATCTTGACTTTTTTTTACTACGCTCCGCAGACACCCCTGAGCTGACTCTTGCTGTACAATGGCAATACTCTAAATCATTTTGATTAATAATAATCCATTTGGGGTAGATGCTGAAGAAAAATGGATGATGTGCTGTTAGCATACATAACGAAAAGATTATTTCAATGTACTGTTTATTGTCTGAACCAGCGCATTGAATTAAAACAATGGGCTACAGATGTTGGATTATTTTTAGTTATTTTCAGGATTATTCAGGGTCAGCCAAAAGTATAATAAAGCCACTGCGAAGAGTACAGTTGTGCACTAGGAGTGCAATGGAGATAGCTCCTGAGGACAGCAGACTAATCATCCTACGAATAGTGAATTTTGAACATGGGAAAAGGACATTATTTTGTTATGTTACCCCTAACTTTTTTTTCTGTGCCTTTGAGTCAGTCTTGACTCCTGACGACTGCCTGGACAAGTTCCTACAGTTTTCCTGGCAATTTTCAGAAGTGGCTTGCCATTGCCTCCTTCCTAGGGCTGAGAGAGTGACTGGCCCAAGGTTACCCAGCTGGCTTCGTATCCGAGGCAGGACTAGAACTCACAGTCTCACCATTTCTAGCCTAGTGCCTTTAACCATCAAACTGGCTCTTTCTCTAAAGTCACAATACCACGTGTGTGTGTGTGTGTAAAATCACAGGAGGAACTGATTTGGGAAAGCAGTATTTATTGTAAATTTTTCCCCCTTAAAAAAAAAATCCATCTCTTATGCTGGTCATAATCAGATTTCCTAACCAAATATCCCAGGTAAACATGTTTGTAGGGTCCAAGGCTCAGTTGGGTAAAATGCTTAGAGCACTATTAAATTCTTTGCTTCCTTTGTCCTCAGCATCTTTAATAGTCCTAAACAGAATAATTTTCTGTTATCAAAGTTTATTATGGCACTAAGTGGCAAGAAAAATTACTGATAGTTCAGCATTTGCCATATTTGAGCAGGAATGTATGGATCCACAAGGCATGGTAGCTTCCTCAAAGGTCTTCCCTCTTTTTCATAATGATCTGCCTAATCAGAGCAGCTATATCTGGCTTGATGTTTTGTATGGGTTCTTCAGGTCTCAAGTATTTCACAACTTTACCTTCAGGACTGATGAGATATTTCCAGAAATTCCACCTAGGTTCCTTTTTGGAAGAATCTGCAGGAATAACATAACATAAGAATATTTAGGTCACAAACAACAGGGAAGTGATTTGGAAAAATATGGGCAGTCAGCTGGGATCAGTAGAACTTAGATACTCAACCCATATTTTAACCAATATTAACAGAATTTTTGCATTTCATTTTCTCATACTTTTTATAGACTAATATGAAACTAGCAGCTTGTAATTAAAATTTGATTTCAGAACAATATGTAAACTCAGCGCCTACTAATCATGTTCAGATCTGATAATTTTTTCAGGTTTTCCTTCTTCCATGAGACTTATTATAACCTGTCCATTTCCATGTTATTTCTACTGACTGTTCCATCATTCTATTCTATTTTCTTAGCACTGTCTTCTCCTTACATCTTGATTTCCCTATCTCCCCCTTCCCCACCTCTCTGCCTATGGCTATACTTTTCTTCCTCTGTAGGAACTAAAAAAACTCTGTCAAAAACGAATCAACAGCCTGTCCTATGATTTGATGCAGCTTGACCAGTTCAGAAGCTTCAACACTACCAAAATATTCCAAAAAGTAATAATCAATATAGTAATTACTGTCAGGTGGTATAGTCACAATCATTAATCCGGTTTAATAGAATTATTCTACTCAGAATATAAAGCATGGGATAAGGTCCACAATTCTTTTACTGTTAATAAATAATGAAAGACTGACTAGAGAAGAAAAAATTCTGGAAATTTTGCAGAACTAGGTAAACCTATACATTTCTTCTTTCTGGTATTTAAAAAAAACATGGATATTATTAAAAAATGGAAATATCTTTGATGTTTGTATAATACTTTTCCCCAAAATGGTCTCTCTAGATGAATTGGGATTGTCATACATACAGATCAAGTCTATATGAGGTAACCAATGTTGTTCAAAGGTAGCTTAACCTCTACACCAAACTGGCTCTCAGGGGTTAGTCATAGGAGAAGGCAAAGAACTGCATGATATAAATAAATAAATAAATTCTATTTCAAATTGCAGATTTGTCTAGACAGCCCTTTTTTCTGGGATTTTGGCTGGCATTCGGTTGCACTTTTCAAGAATATTTGGAGGGATTTCGGTACTAGAAACATTTTTTTAAATAGCTGCAAATCCAGTGAACCTGAAGTCGGTACACATTTCTGCCTAAAAGTAAGATTGCAGAAGTCAGACACAACATGCAGCTTAAGAGAGACACAGGCTTACCTATCAGAAATTTAAATGCTGGTGATGCTTCAGATCCTAGAATTTTTATTTTACTGAAGATGGGGAAGGTGACTCCATAATTTGATTTAGCAAAATAAATGATCTCCTCATTCAGGCCTGGCTCTGTTTCCCCAAACTGATTGCAGGGAAAGGCCAACACAGTGAAATGGGATGATCCAAACTCTTTCTGGAGTTCCTGCAGCGTGATGTAATTTTTTTCTGTGTGCTGGCAGTAACTAGCCACGTTTACAACCAGAGCTGCCTTAAGACAAATAGAAAATTAGAAAAAAAGAAAAAAGGCTGATCAGATTGATGCTGATAAAATATCTTCCTATCCCATTTATCATGGGTATCTCAGTACAGAAAAGCCTAGTGTTCAGATTAGTTTCATTATAAAAAAATACAGCATTTAAATCATAGGTATTAAGTAGAAGCAAACTATACAATTCAGACAAAACAAAGCACTTTTTAGTTTACTTTAGTTTATGTGAATTCATGAAACATAAGTTTACTTTCTCTCACTGAAATAAAAGTTTGTTTAGCATTACAAACCCTAGGAACCAATCTAGCTTCAATTGCTCATAAGAATGTATGCATTTAGTCACCAGGTCCAAGAATTCTAGTCAACAATAGTTCATTGAAAAAAACACCTACTGACTATGCTTACAGCTGCAGTTTTTATAACAAAATAAAGAATAATGTAAGAACTGGCCTATCAAACCAGACTCTGTTGGTAACTATCAGATGCCTCTGCAAAGTTTAAAAGCTGGATCTGATTCAGCCAAGTCTCCTTTGGGGTGGATATTCCTGGTCCCTAAAACCAGATAGCAGAAAGAATGAACCACTGAAACTTCTCAGTTTATCTCAGAAACCATTACAAAGAGATTCTTTTATTTCAGTACCTTGGATTTCCACCCCCAGCAGAAAGGATACAGCTGCAAGTCTGCCTAACCATCTAAAAAAAAAAAAATCAGAAATAAAAAACGTTACTTACTTTGCCTCGGTATTTCTCCAAGGAGATAGTTCTTCCTTTCCAATCCTTCACTTCGAAGGAATAAAAGTCTTTGTATCTGGGTTTTAAGAACTTGAGCTGTAGCAGGCCCAGCATGGCTGTGCATAGGACCATAGAAATGAAAATAATGAAAACCTTGTTTTTCAGTTTTGAGCTTTTTAGCGTATACGTTGCAAGGGGCAGAGACGGCTCCATTCTGGAGATTTTTTAGGGGAAGTTTCAGCAGGCCTGGAATGTGAGGAGGAGCTGAACGAGCCAAGAAAGCTTGGATTGGAAGAAGGGTGGGGATGAGAGGGAGGGAGAGAGAACGTACTGGCTGGCTGAATTTTTCGTCTGCTTTTGCTCTCCAGGTCAGATTTTATAAGAGCTTCTTAAGGACGGGACGCTACTTGTAAAGTATCTACACAATCATATTGTAAAGTATCTACACAATCAAATTGACGTTTTAAGAGATTGCCCCTTTGTGCCTATTGTCCTAACCCCACTAAAAACCCTGAGATGCTACATCAGCTTTCCCCAACCTGGAGTCCTGCACATGCAAGCTTTCTGAAGACCTCATAATCTCCCAGCCATCACAGCTAACTGGAGGATAACGGGAGTTGCTGTGCTGCACATCCTATGGGCTGGGAAAGGCTATAATACGTTGTAGATTAGTGTCTCCGACAGTTCCACTAATACAATGAATCCTTCAGTGCTAACAAATCAATGTTTTTCAAACTTGGCAACTTGAAGATGGGTGGACATCAACTTTCAGAATTCCCCAGCCAGCATGCTGGCTGGGGAATTCTGGGAGTTGAACTCCACTCAACTTCAAGTTGCCAAGTTTGAAAATCACTGCAATAAAGCCTTTTCCTCTTCCTCTGCCTTTCTGTTAGGATAGCAACATAAACCTCTGAAAATTGCATGCACCCCAATTCCGCTGGTAATAACATTCCAGGCTGCTTACCGGCTGCTTCAGGTGCTTTCCAATACTGTATTTCTCCTTATCTAAAGACAGGTAGAATGTAGATGGAGGTTTGACCTGGGATGGTAATACACAAATCAGTATCATCACACAGCTGACCAGAAATTGATTTATGCAGGTGGTAGAATGCCAACATTTGCATTTTTCTGTACATTATGATGCAATGCACAACTCAAATTGTTCTTGTGCATTTAAAATCCTTTTACTTCCATTAGATAAAAATCACTTGCAGAGAGCATATTTTTTTAAAAAAACTATGTACATAAATGTGTATATGCGTCTAAGAATGGATATGAATTTTTCTCAGGACTTTTTCTAAAAAAGCAAATTAATGAGGAAGCAAGGAAGAGCAAATTTGATACTGGAAAAATACTAAAATTGAAGATGACTGCTCGGCTAATTTTATTACAGCTTCCCCTCCTGGTTTTGGTGCTCTTATTTTAATTTTATTTTTATATGTGGTTTTTTATTATTCATCAACCTGATAGTTTTTGTTAGCAAGTAGCATCCAAATGCTGTAAATAAACCAAAATAACAATCTCCTTCCTGACATAGTGTTTGCTAGGTACAGTATATGTAATTCATTTTTTTCTTTATTGCATCAAGGAGCATTAAATCACATGAAGCCCAGTTGCAGTCCTTACACTTACACAGAGATCGCAGTACTAGCAAAACAACCCTGGGATAGGAACAGCGCCTCCCATGTATGATAATATTATCTACATGAAAGTAGCATCCTTACTATCCGAAACTGCATTCTTAATATTGCAATAAATTTCCTATTGCCATTAGTTGACTGAATTGTTGAAAACAGATTCTAAATCTGTCATTGTTTTGTTGAAAACAACTTCCAATTCCTATTCGTAGTTTAAAAGCTGCATAGTGAAGAAGCTGGTTTCCCAAATGCCAGTTGCTGGTCACCCAGTTCCCACAGGGTGGCAGCAAACGTACAACAGAAGCCAAGTAGATCAAATGTTTCTGGAATGGCCTTCCACCTGCTTTTCCAACTGAAAGGATGGGCCTGACTCCTTGGGAAGACTGCAACCATTCCCCATCTGAGTATGAGACACACTGAGATGCTGCCAAAGCGAAGCCATAAAAAATCATTGGCTACTTTTGAAAGTGGTTACTAAATGATAATGTTGAAGGTGACAAAAGTGAAAAACAGTTAAACACTTGACTGAGAATAACCATATGAGCATTGGTTGCTTTTAATAAAATGTAAATATAAATGAAAAGAACTTGAATTTAGTTTTGTCCAGCCCCTTCAAGTTCTTCTAATGCAGCCCCTGACATGCTATTTAAAGAGCATGGACAGCCTTTGATTAGGAAGAGGTTGACCACTCCTGCGCCAGATTAAATAGCCTACCAAACCTCTGTTGATGTTGGAGAAAAAGGGTTGAGTGGTTGAAATTGGGCACATTTGATATAATGGAATTAGTAGAACCCCAAGGGTCAATTGCATTAAGCAGTAGTGTTGGGGGGGGGGGGTGGCAGATTGATGGGACATAATTAAATACTTATTCTTAGAATATTAGTCATGGTGTTTCAGTAATAACCTCCCAAACAAGTGCCACCACCCTATAGTTTGTCCATATTTTCAGTGAGTCATGATCCCCTTTGTCATGTATCCAGACTGTTGCATAGATCAGAGGTACGAAAAGTGGTCTGATGTGGGAAGCCATTTCCTGAAATGATACATGGGAACAAAAACCAGCATTTCTTCAATAAAGTAGTTTACATCTTCACGGTTTCTGTGGTTGCAGACTTTACTTAAAAACACCCTGTAAACAGAATTAATTGGTTTGATAAACATGAAAACCATTTTCAGTAAGAAAAAGACATTCAAAAACTTTACAGCAAATGACATTGCAAAAATGAACCCATGGATAGGACAGAAGAACAGAAAGTTTACTGAAGCTCAAACTTAATGACGTTTCAAAAACAGAACTTTAATTATCTGAATTAAAATAAATATTTGGCTTAGCTATGAATAGGGAAATATCATTTGCTGCAGCTAACATTTCTTTTTCTTACTCTATTTGTTATATTTTTAATCCAACCTGTTAGAAGAGTTCATTGGGCAGATTATGAAAATAATACTTGTGTTAAATTCTTATTACTCTGTATATATATTTCTGAACTTGCAAGAAGCATCTGGAGATCCACAAAGGTTCTATAAGCATCCCTAAAAGTTAGGGAGATAAAGTGTCAGGAAAATCAAAGTGTATTGTCGAAGGCAATAAAGAACACGAAAGGCACTGCAGACTACAGCAACCAGAAAAATCTGCAGTAGCTGAACATGCTCTCAAGCACACTGGACACAAAATCCTATTTGAAAACACAGAGATACTGGACAACACCAACAGCCACTATACCAGGCTATACCGGGAAGCCATTGAGATTCACAAACACCAGCACAGTTTCAATAAAAAAGAGGAGAGTCTAAAAATCAACAAAACCTGGCTACCAATCCTGAAAAATACAGCCTGCAAAAGGTCAAGGAACTCAGCTCAACCACCAGGACATGTGAACAGTTCACACAATGAACTTGCTAATCACCCCCAGCAGCCCCTCGTTAACAATTCAATAGAAGAAAAAAAAACCCTGCCTAATCCCCAGGAAGATACACACAGATTCTTACACCAAAACAAGCAGCCACTCAGTAACCCAACCCCCACACACACACCCAATCTCCCCCTTTCCCCCCCCCCCAGATCTCTATAAATACCCACAAAAAGGTCACATCACTCTGGGCACAGAGAGAACTGCTCCTGTCTGTGCTCCTGTACTCTGAAGATGCCGGTCACAGGTGCTGGCGAAAGGCGAAACGTTAGGAAACAAAACTTCAAGAACATGGCCACACAGCCCAGAAGACCCACACCAGCCATCAAATCAAAGTGTGTTATCAAATTTTAGTTTGGGAGAGAAGCATTGGTCCTCATTCCTGAACCATTACCCCCATCTCCAAAATAAACAGAACATCAGCTTAACAAGCATCAAATGTCACATAAAGGTTCCAGTTAGAAGTTATTTTTCTGTCAATTAACCAAGAGGGCCTAGCAGTCAGTAACACCGGCACCTAGGATGAAGGAGGTTGTAAGATACAGTTCCCTCACTTTGAAAAACAATGTTTAATACATAAATATCTAGCCATGTAAAACATTTATTTGTTTCCTTGTTGAATTTTAAAGGTAATGATTGTAGGAAAAGTTATAATTTTATTACTGTAGCACCGATTTCCCCAAATTGGTGCCCTTCAAGTGTGTTTTGAGTACAATTTTCCAGAATTCCCGTGGCCTGCAACTACGTTGGTTAAGAATGCTGCTAAACAGCATCAGATTGTGGAAGACTGCTCAACCAGAATGAAAGATAGAAGTCATAGGAATATCTTCCTCAACAATGACTTCTTGTTTCATTTCAATTAAAGGATTAACTGTACACATATGTATGAATAATAATGAGAATTGTGTTGCATTTGATCAAAACTCCAGCATCCTGTTTTCCCAGTGGCAAGCAAGATGTCTGTTGAAGCCTTTAAACAGGACACAAACACAGTGCCACCCACCTATTTCATATTCTGTAAGCAACTGATACTGAGTATTGGGATATCTTTGCTACTGGAAATAATACAAAGCATTCATAACAAGTAGCTAGCTATTGATAGCCTCACCCTCTGTATAGACTCATACAAGTAAACCCTTTGGCTGGGATCTATGGCGATGAGTACATGCAAGTAGGATTGCTAAATTTGCTTTCCCTGACATGTCCTTGTTGCTTTTGGTATTGCTACACCTCTGTAGAGTGGCATTCCTACTTCCATTCTAGTGAACTGGAGCACTGAAAGGCAATAAATATGCTGGTCTTTGACCGTAATGAAGATTTGATTTGATTTGAGGCCAATAAGAAGCTGGATTTTATTTATTTATTTTATTTATTATTAAATTTATATGCCACCCATCTCCCCCAGAGGGTGACTCTGGGGAAGCTGGATGGTTTGCTTATGATGTGAGTATTCCTCACAGTCATTGCTGACATGTAAAATTGAGTTATCTATTTGCTGTATGGACTTCTCTTGGGATCTTTCTTTGGGATATAAATTATCATCTTAAGAGCGTAGAACATTTAAGAAGATTTTATTTAAAGTGTTATCCTCTGAACATATATCCCCAGGTTGCAAGGATGGAAGCAAGAATCACTGCAAAGTTCTTGGCATTTCAGCTGACATGAAAGACTGTTCAACACTGGACCCAGAAACTAGGTTTTACATCGCTGCTTTATGCAATGATTACTGTAAATGTGTATTAATATCCTAAAACATAGTTTGTGAAGACTGAAATGTTTATATCTCCTGTCTTAAGAGAGGCATGGTTAAAATGTATGTAATAGCCATAGATGGTGTAGGGAACTGCATGAAAAAACAAGTTGCTTTGTGTGAGATGGACGGCTGTATAAACGTGATGTATGAATAAATAAATGAAAAAACAAACATAGCAACTCAGATGAGGGAACCACAAGTTTCATATTCTGTGACTGTAATGAATCCTGCCTCAGATCCTTCTCAGAGCTATCTGAGAGATGCATATTTTATTTTGAGATTATGGTTGAAATAGGGTATTTCTATTTCAGAGACTTACCTTCCTTTTTTTTTTTTTAAGAGAAAAGAAAGAACAGGGCTATTAGATTGCTGGGATTCGTGAAAGCTTTACTTGATTGGGGGAGATTCTCTCTCCCCAGTAGCCTCCCACAAGAGGGATCTTAGCTCTCCATGAGGGTTTTTGGTAGGATGCAGCTAAAAAGGACAATCTGCTGGACCTGACTCCTAGTGACTTCATCTATATGTTCCTGTAGTTTGCTCGGCAGTGGAAATGGCTTGCCACTGCCTTCTCCCAAGATGGTTTAATTTGCATCCCTGGAATTCCATGATAGTTTCCCATCCAAGGTAACTAACTTTTGCAAATTGGGGGCGGGGGGCTGGGGGGGTGGGGGAGAGAGATAGGTGTCCATGAAACTTACGTGAGCTTTCTTTTATTCATTTGCCTCAGGATCCAAACCAGTGTCTTTAAGTGACTTGAACCACCATTTATAAACACCTCTGAATCTGTGATGTCATTAATACCTCAGCGAAGTCATGTTACTTAATTTCACAGACTACTGCCTTTTCAATATCATTACTCCTCTTCTTATGAAGATGTTATGTGTTGCAAATATTTATTAGCGCATTGTACCACGGACAATATTCTTAATATATAATTTTGGATTCAGAGCAGTTTTCCATTTTCTTCTATATTACCATCACTTGTGGAAGTTTGTGGAAGAAGACCAATCTTTCTTTGACGTAAGGTTTCCATTCTAGACTTTGAAATAGTCTGTGTACATTTTAACATTCATAGAAAACCAAGCATTATCAGTTGCAGCCTCTTAAAGGAATCAGTAGGGAAAACCTTACCTATAAATTTATAATTAAAATAAATTCGTAGTTTTTGTCTTAAATATAAGAAGTTTTTGGGGAGAGTAATTAGTAATTCTAAATTGGTATGTGGATAACATGCAACAATCAAGGAGAAAGTTCAGAATTCAAAGCAAGAAGTCAGACTGAGATAGGGCCTATCTAGCAAAATGTTCTAGCACAAAGATGTATCTAGATGGAAAAAGCCTGTAAGGAATCATGTTGTGCTCAAAGGGAACAGATGAACTTTCAGTGGTATTCAAAGAAAAATATTGCATAATATAATTGATCTGGGAGGCAACCAGAAGGAGAAATGGCAGAGAACTGTGGATCATAAGGGTGGTGAAGACAGAGGAGCAAAGATTATGGGATGGGAAGTACTGTAATGCAAGAGAAAAGAAGGCCAGAACGAATGGATAAACATCTGGTGGTGGATCTAGGAGCAGACAGGAAGTTAGGAAACTGTTTTTATTTTAAGAGCTACTGGACTGCTGGACTGCTGTATCCAGACAGGGTAAGTGGTCACATGCCAGGTTAGAAGAGGTTGAGATGAACATTGGTGCCACACCACTAAATAATACTTTTTTTCTTTATTATTATCTTGTTGTAAATCTTGATACATGATCTTGTTTCAATACAGTGATATTTATACAATATTAATTAAAATGATTGACATTCTATTGTTTAGATAACTTAGAGTATTGGAAATAAATACATTTATTTAATTAAACAATGTAAGATGTCAGTATTGCAAACATAAAATCAATTGACTTTTTCATCCTAAGTTGAATATAACATTAAAAAAAAGAAGCTACTGCAGATTACATCAAAGTATTTGTTATACAATAAAAGTTTTGGTCTGAGGTGGCTGGCTACTTAGTGTTAAAGTCTAGTGTTAACCTATGATCTAGACAGTTAATAGTTAAATGGCACTTTTGTTATTAGAGTGTCTGGAAAGAAGTGTAGCCTCAAAAAATGGCATTTGAGGTTAAGCTTGTTAGAATAATTTTTACTTGTCTTTAGATGAGTCATGTACCATTAATTCATACAACAACTCTGAATATTAGTTTCATTTTTCAGCAGGGTTTTAGACTTCACATTGCAAATTCAAAAGCAGCTAAAAGTTAGCATGTATTGATCTATGGCAATTAAAATGAACCCAGTCTAATATGCTGAATTTCCTTGTTACTCACCTCATCCTGTTAACAATGTTTTTCAGTTCTTTCTTAAGTTTTGTATCCTATTCTCCTTCTCATGCTGCTCCAGAATGGGAGAAGGAAGGCAATATAGAGAAGAGAATGTATTGGCTCAGGATGATGGGAATTGCAGTTCAATATATTGGGAGGATTCTAGGCCAATTTAATATCTCTATATTGTTTATTTAATAATGTTTGTGGGGCCTCTCCTTGCTGTGTGCCTATGTGATATTTACCAAAGGCTTATAAATGGTTGATATTGGATATAAAATTATTTCATAGTAAATGATGATCTCTGCTGTTATCCACAGTGGCTCAATGCTAGGATATATCTGTCATCACAATATCCGAATAGCTCATTATCACATTGGGATGCTTGAACAAAGCAAATGAAGTGTTTGTGGCTTATGATGGTCCCCCGATAGTAAACTATTAGCTTGTAGTTCTAGTGATGGCCTACTGAATATCTGGCCTGATGATCTCAGTGGGATAATGTAGGGAAGGCCATTGGCCTCCATGCACCATGATTAAAGATGAAATCTGATTTTAAAATTTTTATGTATTTATATGTTTGTATATTGCTTCCTATGATAAGGCAACCTGAAGTAATTTACAATAAAAACAGAAGCAAAATGCAAGGTAATGTTGTTTTATACTGTTTGGAACAGGTGGTAGGTGCCTTCTGAATTTCAGTGGTGAGCATTCTAGAACATGAAGTTCACCACAGAGAAGGCCTGCCTGACAGATTTTGTGGTCCCAAATTGTTGAGAACTTCATATGTCTAACTAAAACCTTGAATCTGACTTACAGGCTGTTAAATGTCAGCCATTGCAATTGCTTCATTGGAGATATATGGCCAGGTGCATCACTCAGGAACCTGGCCACCATACCAGCTGCAGCTTCCAGACCAAGTGCAAAAGTAGCCACAAACAGAGTATATCACTGTAATCTAAAAGTGATGTGACCAGTACATTTGTGCAGTCCCTGTACAGAAAAGGAGATAGATGGTGTACCGATTGAAGCTGGCAATAGACACTGCTAGCCATGGAAGTCACTTGGACTTCCAATTGCTATGATGATTCTATGACCGTCTCCAAATTATGCTTCTGCTCTTTTTGAGTGCAACTCATTATTTATGTTCAGTCAGAATACATATTACTGTTTTGTATTAGTGTGGCCAGCTGGAAATTGCTATTATACAAAGTAGGGAATACATGTGCACTTTTCTAATTTGGTGCCTTCCAGATGTACTGGACTTCATCTTAGACCGTTTGAACGCAGCTAGAGGGCACCAGATGGGGAAGGTTTCTGTAGAACTTTTCTGCAATAGCATTTGTCCAGGACCAGAGAACTTGCATTAAAAAGTGACCCTGCTGCTTCTGGTGCTGCTTCAGCAGGCTATGATGTGGTATCCATGGCAATCTGCAGTCATTGCTACTGGAGGAGAAGTGAAGGATCAGTGTTTGCGCATCTGGAACACAAACAACTTGAAGCAGCTTGAAACTGCACACTGTGGATCTCAGGTGAACGCATAAGGTTTCTGCAGTGCATCCTTCAGCCCAATGCATTCACCTGTTACAGGTGTTCTTCCATATATTGAATAGTTCCGTATACCAGAAGAGCAGAAGCTGCTTGAAACTTAAAGTCTGAGAAGGAATAAAAGAGAAATGAGGAAGAGCTCTCACTTTGTGTGGGTGCTCTTAGCAGATGTTGCCCAAAGGTCATTCATGTGAAGCATTTTTTTCTGAGTGGGACCAATGCTTGATTGCAAGGTATTTTGCATATTCAGTTCATGAGGGCTGACAAATGTATTGTACTTAATAGGTAATTTTAGACACTGGGTTTAAATGGTTATTTATTTATTCTCAATTAGGGTCTCTTTGGACATCATGTATGCTACTTGAGAATAAAAAATGTTTTATTGAAGAGACAAATACTTATACCAAATAAATAATAAAATTAACACCTACAATTATGTATATGTCTCGGTGCCTACTCCATCAATAAAACTTGTTTCCTTTTTAAATAAGATGGAAAAGGATCTTACCTAAGTCCAACTGGATGTTCATGCAAACCCAGGAACAGAGTTGACTGCTGACTCCATTACCTGCTGGTCCCTTGGAGATCATTTGAGTGGCCCTAGTTTATGGGGCCCTGGAATTTGCCCTATAGCTAGACCATTGCCTTGGGCTACCACAGCTGAGCTGCAAAAATCTGGAATACTGCTAAATGGCAGGGAAAAGATGCAGGAAACTCTAGCTCCTTTTTGCCCTCTAGAGGTCACCCAGATTTGCAGCCCAAATCTCATCACTGTACCATCGCATATGGAGCCTAATGGCTACCTTCTACCAGTTCTGCACTTGATCCAGGATGGTTTGCAGTGCTGTCCCTCTTCCTTCTTTTTCTTCTCCAATTGTAGGTCACAATTGAAGAATTTTGCATATGGCACTGACCCCAGAAGGAAACAGAATTTTTACTGCTGCAGCTGATGGCATAGCCTGTGTCTGGAAATATGGGATTGTGTCAGTAAGCCAGTGACACCTTTTGAAGTGCAGCTGCTTCTTTTGATAAAGATCCATGATCTCTGTGTTGGTTTTTGCAGTAAGGTAGCACAGAGTGCTACAAAGGATTGTAATAGGACATAGAAAGCTATGCATGCCATGAAACACACACTCCATGGACTGGATTCATACAATATGCTTTTTTACATGATCCCTTTGGACAATGTCCTAAGCTTGCTGAATGCTAACTTGGATGATGATGATGATGACGATGATGATGATGATGATGATGATGATGATGATGATGATGATGATTGGCTTAAATGATGGACCAGCCAGCAAAATCTGAAGGTTGAATCAAAATCTGCAAGATGGCAGGCATAGTGTCATGACTGATGCCCAGCATCAGGCACATACAGGGCTTTGATTACAATGCTATGTGCCCATCATCTTGCAAATTTTGACTCCCCCATCCCCCAAGATGGGATTGTCTGCTTGTTTGATTTATGGTTTCATGCATTGTACAAACCCAGAAAAAGTCTGTCAATTCAATGATTACACAAAGCATGTGATGTGAACATTGTCCATATGCATGCAACCATATGAGAAAGAATCTGGTTCAAAAGTTCACTCAAGCATGAACCTTATCTTGGGTCAGTCACCATCTCTCAACCTAACCTACCTCACAGGACTGTTGAAAACTTGGGATGGAAATTAGTGGGTGGCTGTGTTGCAATGTTTTGAACTTTCCGGAGATAGGATGTATTAAAAATATGTCATGGAATATCATAATATGCTATGTGATGCATTTCTAATGTGTGACATTCTACAAGTTTTCACATGTTATTTTTACTTCAACATCCAGTTAAACAGATATGAAACCAAGGGGTGGAGGGAGGGAAGATTCAGTTGTAAAAAAGAGCCAGTTCAGGTGATCACCTAAGTCCAGAGCTGTTTTTGTTTTCTTTGGATTGCAAACCCTTCTTGGACATATTGAATATCTACAGTACTGGACTGTGGATTGCAGCGCCTGCCCCTCAGCGTTGCACCTGACGCTATCCTCCAGATGTGATTTCTAAGCATATCCCACAAAACTGACCAGGTTTCAGTGCTATGGAGAGAGGGAGGGCCATCTGAACTGAGAGGCCCATCATGTGGCACTGTATTGTCAGTCACTTTATATCATCATCATCATCATCATCATCATCATCATCATCATCATCATCATCATCTCTAACAATTCTTCTAGCTGGACCTAGTTGATGATTAATTGCGGGGATCCTGACACTATCTTGTCTATCCATGTGGTTTTCTTGGTAAAATACAGGAATGATTTTTCATTGCCTTCTCCCATGTGGTATGAGAAGATGCTTTTCCTGTTGCCATTGTAGTAATCATCTACCTCTAGCACCTTCCTATATCACTGCTGTCCAATATAGGTGCCTGCTTGCTTTGGCTGAGCCACTGGGATGACCTTCATGCCTTGGGTGACCCTGCTGGGAATATATACTCTTGGTGTACACTACTGGTGTTCTTCGCTCATCCCTCCCAGGAACAGCCTCCTAAATCTCCTCATTTCAGTGGACTATGGAGCACCTAATTCTGCACAGAAGCATTTGTTAACTCACTGGCCAAGATCCAGTGGAGCCCTAAAAGAAAATGCCACATTCATTGAGGGTGTCAAGGAACACTTTTGATCATGGTTCTTTATGTGGCTGAAAAGCTGCATCCCAGTTCCAGGAAGTCACGATTTCTCTTCTTCATGGTAGTGTGAGGAGCACAGATGAAAGATAAAGTGGTGTTGGGAATATTTCTCACTAAATTCTTGAGAGAAAACTACATTTAGCCTGAGGAGCCTGATGCTTGGAAGTGAAATGTTTTATGGACCTGAGCCATGAATCCATGTGACTTTATCTTAGTTAAGTATTGATGTTCCATTTACCCTGAGTGTACCTTGTACCTCACTTACTCGAAGTATCATGCTGTGTATTTCATATTTTTCAACCAAATGTTTCTGGTTCTGCAAATGACACTGAAGAGACAGTTTACTGGAACCAACAAATTTGCTGCCAGTGACTTTGGTGGGAAAACTACCTTAGGACTGGGTAGGTTTTTCAGTGAGAAAGTAATACAAAAGCTGGAGGCCAATAAATTTGCTATGCTGAATCTCTATTTCATACCCAAAGCGTATACTTTTTGTAAAAATATTCTTTGCCAGAGAATAGAAGCCTACCTTAGTACCAATGGACTGAAAATTGAAACTGGTCTGGAGAGGTTGAGCTTCAGGACCAACCTCAAGCATTTATAGTATAGAGTCTAAAGCGGGTATAGCTAGTATTGAGTGAGATACCATCACTCTCTTTTCCATCTGTAAAAATGGAAGCTACAATGCAGGAACAGAGATGGGAAAATTGACAATTAAGCAGTCACAAGCTAAAAGAAAAGCTTCCTCGAGTATCATTCAGTCTGTGAATTTCCATCTGTGATCGTCTTTATCCAGGAGATATAGGTCTTTGTAAGCTGAGTATAGATGCCAGGGTATTGGGGATTATCACATTTTTTAACATAGGAGATGATGCCTCTTTGCTCCCCACTGCATATCAAAGGCCCACCGGAATCACCCTGAGAAAAAAGACAGACAGCAGTGTTACAATTTGCAAAAGCTAAAAGATAGCTTTGCTGATGTATACAGAAGAAATAATAGAATGAGCAGTTAGATGAGCCCACGTCTAATTTTGCTTCCCCTAGGATCACACAGTTGACATTCAATGGCAAAATAACACCTTTGACTGGTACAATTTTTATTCATTTTTTAACAATTTAAATGTATTCAACTTCAGAGAAGCTTAATAATTTATTTTGCATAAATCTCATCACTCCTACAAAAATTAAAAAGGGCAGAAAATGTCGCCTCTCTTACACTGATGATATCTCTGCACCACTTCTGGGGTCCTTGGAGAAAATGATAATTTTAAAAGTTCACTGCCAGAAGAAAAAAGTTGCCTGTGCCTAAGACTGACTATCATGTCATAAATGAGGGTGTAAAGTTTTATGTTCTTAATTTAACAGATTCTGAGGAACCTGCAACAAGTGTCACTGGCTTCAAAATGGCAGGCATGGCCAAGTGATCAAAGCCCTGCCCCTTTTTAATGAGCAATGTCACACACACTACACACAGGTAAAAAGGGTGGGGCTTCAAGCTCCTGGTTGGATCCACTGTTTTGAAACCAGGGACTGTTGCAATGGACACTCCTGCTGATCCATCAGCCAAAGAGCCAGATGGCGTCAGCCCTTTGAGGGTGACTAGATCAGGAAAACGACTCCACAAGAAGACTAGAGCTATACTTCATTGAGGTAGGCTCTAGTAACAGAATCTTGCATTTTCCCTTTCCTCCCTCTTCTACCCTGGGGGGCCAGGGAGGAACCATTCTGGTTTTCCTCTAATACTTTCTCATTGTCCTCGGCTCAAACCATGTCTTTCCACATGTTGCCGTAACAGTTTCTGAACAGTTTCTCTAAGGTCCTCCTCTCTAGGACTCCCTACAGATGACTAAACCTCCTTCAGTTGATCAGCAAAAGAAAACTATTCCCTCTACTTCACAGAGGACAGTCTTATATCTGAAGGGCTCTCAGATCCAAGTCCAATTTAAAAATTAAACAAACAAAAAAAACTTGTAAGAAGAGAGAGTGGGAACCTGATGCTGCCCATCAACTGTCTGCACTCCAACTGCCCAAAGATCCCAGAGTCACACACTTCCCCAGTGTGATACAGTAATTCTCTCCATTTAAATTAGCAGTGTTATTGTAAGGATATATCTTCCTATATAAAGGAATGTTTAACATGTTTGATACAAATTTGTATCAACTCTTTTGTTTTCATTTTTGACCTGGTATTTCCTATCGTATATTTATTTAACCATATTTAGAGCCTCCTGCAATTCTGGTGGACTCTGGGCAGAGTACAATAAACATTGAAAAAAGATATAAACCATAACAATGAACAACAAGGAAGCCTAGGCACCATTCACTCAGCCTAAGGGCCACACACCTGCCGGAACAAGGCTGCTTTAGCCTGTTTGCAAAATACTTGTAGAGTAGGGGCCATTCCTACCTCTGGGGGCAGTGTTCATAAAATGGAGGCCACAGCTGAAAAAGTGGGTTACTTGACCCCATCCCACAAACCTCCTGGGGTCTGTGGAAGTGGCCATTTTACCTGGCAAGCGACCCGAATTTCAAATCTGCCCAAGTTATCTTACCACACAGGAATCCTTCCCTCTTTTCTTCTCCCCAGCACACACCATCTTTGTTGTCAAAAATGGATGAGAATTATAATGTTTCTTGTCATTGCAGATATTTCTGTCAAGGATGGTGACATTAGCTTCATGAAGTGTCATAAATCTCCTTCTTTTACTGATAGTTCCCCATCCTGTGACTGTACAGGGAGTTCCTACTTTGATATCATTGGTAGGGTCAGGAAGTGGGATGGTTTTCATTTTAAGCTTCTTTTCCATAATATGAAGCTGGGAAAGAATAAACATAGCTTGTTTGAATTAACAGTTTTTAATACTGGCTAGATCAGATAATATCACTCCCTAATCCAGCTTAGATTTGTGGGAAGTGGATCTTCTTTTCTTACCAATTTGAGTACTTCCTACTGCAATAAAGCAAAAGGGCTTGTTTGGGGTCTGCAGGAGATGGGAGGTAATTCTCATATTCCAGTGCTGAGATAAGTAACTCTTTTCTGCTACAGGTCAGAGATAAAATCATTCCTCTTCCTTAATACCCGGGACAGGTGAAATGACAGAAACTGGGAAATATTGAGCTATGGAAGGACGTAGGTCAGTGTTGTCCAAACTTGGCCACTTTAAGATGAGTGGGCTTCAACTCCCAGAATTCCCCAGCCAGCATGGGGTTGAGTTGAAGTCCACTCATCTTAAAGTGGCCAAGTTTGGACAACACTGACATAGGTAAAATGGAAATTCTGAACGTTGTGCTTGGCCTACAGCCCACGAATTCCCCTGCCTGGCTTATAACACATTCTAAAATAACTGGTGGAGTTTACAGCTGGATCCAGATAGCATATGGATGTTTTCCCAGAAAAAAGTAAATATTGTTTCAGAGAAATACTTCTAATATCCCCAGAATGCTCACCATATTATAACTGTAAATCATCACTATTGAATGCCTGCCTAAGGGAAGGTGAGAAGGCCTATGAAACAACATTCCTGATAGTGGAGTTTTGGCAGGCCTACCATGTGAAAAAGTCTGCTCTTAAAAACTGCCCAGGAATTTCAGCTCTTGATGCATTCGCAAGAAGAGATTATTTTGCAGTCTGAACAAATCAAAACTCTCTTGAGCAGTGTTTCTCAGTCTTAGCAACTTGAAGATGTGTGGACATCAACTCCCAGAATTCTAAAGTTCAGTCTCAGATATTAATTTTAATTATATACTGGTCAAGGAGCATGCTCATCTTGATAAACACGGTGCTATAGTTTGCTCTCAGAACATTCATAATCAAATTATAGATTTACCTTCAAAAGCATAATGTCATTTTCAAATGTTTTTGGATTAAACCCTGGGTAAAAAAATATTTTAGTAATGTTTATAAAATATCTTCCTTCCTTTTTAATTCTGGGTCGTTTTCCAACACCGATAAGTATTTCTTCATTCCTAAAAAGATAAGTAAGAGTATATAGTAATTCACCATAGTAATATTTGTTTTCTTATATATGTCCTTCCTCCTACTTGCATACAACCTTGTTCTTTGGGCATCTTCCCCACAACACCTTTCGAGGATTGAAATTCCACTCCAACTTTACATAACATAATGACAACCACATGTGTATGGGGGATTACAACTCCAAGCATCTGGAATCTGTAGTCCAGCTAAACCAAGGGCTATCATAATGGAGAATATTGTTTATTGTTTCTTGTGGTGGTTAAACCAAGGAATGAGGATATTTCATAATCTGAAACATAAGCAAACTTTTTAAAATATTGAATATCTAGCTTTCTGAAAAATTGCTTCACTTTAATTTTTTTTACTGGTACAGTAGGCTACAAGAGCTAATATCTTGTAATATAACATCAGATAAGACAGCATTAAAAGTAACAATTAAACTTCACTGTAAAGTGTGATTTAAACAGAAGTATCAGAAATAAAGGCTGTGTCCAGACAGGCAATCCTTTCATGAGCTTTGATTTGAATTAATATTTTGGATTTTTTTCTATGACTGTCATGGGTATTGACCATATTAGTATAGTGATGATACAATATGAATTGGGCCAGGTTTTTTGATATTTTTTTTTCTTGGGAGTGGGGGCTTAAGGCTTTTTTTAGTTTAAATTAAGCCTGTTTTAGGGTTATACTACAATTCTTATATGTTTCTTGCTCCAAAATGGTGAAAAGCAAGAGTTCAGTAATACAGCGGGTGCACACATATATCTAATTAACTAGACTGTATAGCCTTTTTTCTCCATTGTATTAATTAAATCTAAAATCTACACGGTATTGGGACATTTTAACTTCCCCATCATTTCTGATACAGACTATTATAAATTGTGTAAACAAAATCCTGCCATTCCTTGTAGAATAACGATTCTTTGCATTGTCAAACAATGAATTTTATCAGAAATTTTCTCAAGCAATGCTATAGTCCAAATCTTATTGTACCATCCATTAATGGACTGAATAGTCTTTTCAGAACCGCTAATATGCTTAAAGCTTGATGAGTCACGTTAGCAATATTTTACTAAAGATAGCAGTAATGTTATTTGGAGAGCATCAAGGACTTCATAATGAACTGCAAAAGTGGCCATTAAGGGCCCTGTGTGAGTCATAGATCACAGCTTTCCAAGAAAAGACTAAATAATAACAATAACAGCAGGAACAACAACAAGAATAGTGGTCTATTTGCATAGTTAGCATTCACACAATGGCAGAGGTTCTTGTAGCATTCAAGATTAACTGTGGATCAGAAAAAAGTCTTGGAGTGATACAGATTTAGCAGTTTAAATAGAATGAAGCCACAGAAATGGATTTTATTTTTTTGCCACAGAACTAAGACCACAAACATGACATTGCAACATCACTCTTCCAAAAATGTCAGAAAATGAACCTCACTTTGTTTTGTTCTTAGAGTCATCTTCCACTTCACATGTCTCACTTACAATGGGATTTCTTATCCTACTTGATCCCACTTGATTGATTGACAGATAGATATTTAAGAATTGTGTTTTCTGGAGTTAACTTAAATCCTATGGCAAGAAATTGCCTCTAGCAATTTATACTAGAAATCAACTCTAGATATCTGAGTGGAGAATGCCTAATAGGCTTGCCTAAAGGATTCCTGAAAACTGATGCAATTGCAAGAATAATTTTGCACAATAATTTTGCATAAACACTCACGGAAAACAATGGGCTGCTGTTAACAGCCAGTTCTCTTTGATCAATGTTCCTGCACATGATAAATGTTCCTTTTTGAAGAGGGCAACCACATATGGTTTTGAAGGTTCTTCCTCTTTAGATATAGCTGCAGATTGACCTATGAGAAAGAAGTCAGTCTGATCCGGTTGGACATGAACACCATGTTATAGATTAATTCTTGAAGAACTACAGCTCCCTTCAACTAACTGTAATCACATGTAAGGAAAAAAAAACAAGGATGAACACACTAGTTCTGCTTCTTCTGTTTTCATTTCCCTATTTGTGGTGGAATTGGTGTTGCTAGAATTTCTGTGCAAGAGTTCAGAACCCTGCAAATCAGAATTTTAAATCATATAAAAAGCAAGGTAAAAAAGACTCTTTGATGCACAAAATCAACCTTTATGCGCAAAGGGTGACAGAGGAAAGTTAGCATTAGACCATTTATTCCTTCTCTCCTTACTTTTAGCATATTTTTCCAGTTACAATTGAAGAGAGCTATTGTGATTGATTAAAGCTGGACTTCCTACCCCTTTGGACCAGTAGGTTCATTTCAAAGTCTGAGATTGTGTCATGGGAGGTCTCACAAAATGAATGTTGGGGAGGCTTGCCCATTCACAAAATGGCAGCCAGTCGCAAGCCACCGATTTCATAGAAGGAAACAGGTGAGGTTGCTTCCTGTCATAGGAGGCTCCCTACCCTTCCTCAGTTTACAATTTTTTTTGGGGGGGATACTTGGACATTATTCTTTGCAAGACAGTGGAGCCAACCACTGTTTTTAAAGAAAATCTACATTTCTGAGACATGTAGTCGTTGTAGTCTTTAAGCCACTGTGAACAGCTTGGGCTGTAATAGACTACCATCGGGAGAAAAACGAAATGAAACCATTTTGCATTTGGATATGCAAACTTCAAATGTGATGAATGAACAGCAAACTCAAGTGCAAAATCAGTGGGAGCTCTTTAAAGCTTTACTGCAGTGCTTCTCTTTTTTGGGGAGAAGGTAATCCCTTTGTTGGAGGTGTCTGCAGGATCCACCGCTTTTATTGAAATGATGAAAGCAGCATCATGCAAGGGTGACCGAAATTTCCACCTCTTTTGTACATCCATGTGACATCACAGTGCATGTTCAAAAGGGGTGGAATTTGCATCCTGCCGGGGTGATGCTGCTTTGGTAACTCGCTCCCCCTCGATCCTCTCCTGTGGTCACCTCTGCCTTATTGCAAATCCCCTCCATGTATCATTGAGGCTTTGAAAAAGGCCCTGTTTCAAATCTTCTAAAGCCTTGTTGGTGCTAGAAAATCTCTGAGCTCGAATCAGCTGCTAACTGGAGATGAGCTTTTCCTTTTCATTGGAGCCAGAGGATGGGGGTGGGCATGGAACTGGGCCTAGTGATGAGAGAATTGGGGTCTTGGGTTTGAAAGGGAGGTTTCTGTTTCCTTAGACCACTTGCTCCCCTTATGGGGAACTTCCCATTGGGGTTTTAAACAAATGCCTTTGTGTAGTGGGCAAAGTGAAAATACATTCACAAAATACCACTTACCCCTCTGGATTCTGAGGAAGAAAATGGTAATAGGAAAGTACAAAATAAACAAAAACCCCATAGGTGCTACTTTGAGTTCACTGACAATGAGATATTCAATATATACTGAACACATAAAAAAAGCCAGAATTCATTTGCTAAATGCATTCTTGGCAAGTTCAGAAATATTCACTGACAATAAGGTCAAAAGTCTTTGGAGAAGAAGGTATCATTTCTAGGTAGCAGAGTAGGAAGGTGTGCAGTGGGGTGAGAGGGAGAGAAAATGGCTGTAGCTGTTAGAGTTTTCACAAAAATAAGTATGTTACAATAGGCTGAACACTCTTCCTGGAGAGAGACTGAAAAAAAAAGTCCACTAGAGGCCCACATAATTATGACATCAACATTCTGTTCCTCCAGCAACTTCTGGAATTGTGTGATGTGACGATTGTTCATCATTCTCTGAGACAGATCTTTGATAGATGGCTAAATCCATCTGTAGAAACTCTGGAGAAGAAAATGGGGCTGTCCCTAATGCCTGTATTATTTCATCCCCTACCGGGCCAACCGGTGGCTGGCTTCCTTCAAAGAGGAACCTCCTGTAGAAGAGGAACCTCCTGTAGAACTCTCCATGTGATAGAAAATAATAGGAATATACAGTGATTCTGTTATCGTGAGAAATATATATTTGAACCCCATTGACAGGCAGCTTAATTTATACCATTCTAGTCTATTCTAACAGTTTTTGATTTTGTAGCAGGGACAAGCTAAAACGGGTAGGTTCATGTACAGTAGAAATGCAAATGAAGATCCTTTCCATCTGAAAGAGATCCTGGTTGCTGAGAATGATAAGGAATTTTGAAATGACAGGTAGATGGTAAAAAGTAGTAAGATAAAAAGAATTGTGCATTTCAGCTTCTCTAACAGCCTGCTGATCCAGCAGGATTCTCAGTATGGTTAGGGACTCTGGGATTTCTCTGGATCAGATGGCACCCAAGCTTGGCTAAGCACCAGAGGATTTAGGATTTAAGTGGTGGGGGCCAGAGCAGAAAAGGCCCTCTGCCTAGACCCCACCAGTTGAAATTCCTTGACTGGTAGGGTCTGCAACATGCCCCTCCTGCTGGACCGAGTGGGGCAGGCTGGAGTAACCAGGGTGAGATGGCTCCTCAGATAACCTGGTCCCGTGCCATGAAGCACTTTAAAGTGATGACCAACACCTTGAATTGGACCCAGAAGCAAACTGGCAACCAATGCAGGTTGCGTAACAACGGTGTTATATGTGCCCTCCTAGGGGCATTCAGTACTGTCCACGCCGCCGCATTCTGCATCAGCTGTAGTTTCCGGATACTCTTCAGGATACTTCCCGATACTCTTCTACTATTGTGTTCTTGCAAAAGTATTGGCAGGGTTCAAACATTGCACTAAACATTGCTGGTATAAAACATGGTGCATGGTTTAGTGTGGTATAAACCCAACAAATTGTGGCTTAACAAACTATGACTAAACAAACCATGACTTAGTGTGATGCCTAAGCCATAAGTATGTTGGAAAGAAATCTTACCGAGTTCATTTCCGAGCTGGAAATAAAATGCACAGGCAGTTGCTTGAGACAAAGATGAAGTTTATTTCTGAGAGCAAACATACAGAGTCAGCTGTAAGCCCTTTATATAGAGAAAGCCTTGCTATTGTTCCTTGAAAGTGCGCAAAAGCACACCCTTCAGGAATTCTGAGAAAATGCACTTAGCTGTTGTTCCAGGAAGGAGCCCTCTGCAGTTAGGCACCCTACTGAGTTGTGGTTTTCCACTGGCTTAGAATTTGTGGATTGCAATGGTAATCTCAGAGAAAAGATCCCTCCTTATCTGATCAAAGAGATCTCCTGTTAAACCTTAGCTAGGAAGGATTGCTATTAGCTTGCATCTCTCACATTTTAATCTATGTATTTCGTCCATTCTAATGGTAGTTTCTCACCTTTTGCTTTGATTATGGTGGGAAGACTTCATGGTAGGGAGGAGGATTTCCTTCTCACAAGTAGTCTCCTATGCTACTGTTGTTTATGTTGTGCTTGTAAAGATACATATGTGGAAAAAAGCCACAATAACATTTATTCATAATGTAAGAGAGAAAGAGACAAAGGCAGGAAAGGAATATTTAGGGAAAATCTTCAGTGCAGCATCACAAATAGAAATTAGGGTGATGTTGATAGCCAAAGATCACAGAGAAGTATTAGGTTTGGAAGGGGAATGCTGAATGTGTGATATAGCTGCATATGTAGAAAGAATGGATGATGATATTTATGGAAACCGGTGGCTTTTGGACCCTGTGGGAGAGCTTTGACTCTCCCTCTGCCGAAAGGCAAGTGGCCCAGAAAAATCAGTTGCCAGGGACTGGGTGGAGGCATGTCCAGAGTAGCCTCAGGTGGCCAATAAACCTTATCTTGATAAGATGTGGCAGATCAGAGGTGAGTTGAATGCAACATCTGTTTGCACCCTCTAAACCCATTTGCTAAGGCATCTCTAATCTGTGGTTAAAAGGTCAGATATTGAATATTGGTGTATACACACACACACACACACACACACACACACACATTCATTCATTTCAAAACATGGTTTCAGAGGGAGCAGTTCACATGTGGAATTGAGCCAGGAAAGAAGTTACTTTCTGCTTCAGCTTATGAGCAGAAGTATATGAGGTGCTTCACGATTTCAAAGGGCAATGATGTTGCCCTTGCTATATAGAGCGTTAAGCATGTGTTTCATAAGGCACTGTTTCCAGTCACAAGGGTAGTGTAAATCATACATGCATTATCAAAAGATATTGCAATAAAGTCTTTGCGAATGCAACAAATTAGTCAAAATAACCATGCTTTTAATTCCAGTTAATATATGTTTGATTCCCATCAGCCTCTGTTAAAAATCTTTTAAATCGCTTCTTTAAGTGTTGATCCAGTTCATCAAAAGGTTTTGATGAGCTGGGATCTCCTAGGACGTACATCCCCCTGCATAAACTACATATTTCCAATATTACCCCATTCTCTATATATGGACTTCCATATTTAATTCTTCTTCCGCTAATAGTGGATGCTTTGGAGAACTTCTGAATTAAAGAACTGTGTGTTAGAGGAATTTCTGTTGCTCAGTGATGTCACAATGATCCCTAGAGCACAACATTGACACCTGGGCTTCCTTTGTGGTTTCAATTCAAAATGAAATTGCTTTGATGACAACTATACCCACAGCAAAGAAATATTGTCTAAGAACAGAAGAGTCCTACTCATTTTGTTTCAGTTATAGCCATGGATGCTCTAACTGAATTTATAATGCTTTTAAATGGATATTAAAATGCATTCCCTACTGTGATAAGGTTGGCCTGATGCTGATCCCAAGATGAGGGTAAGCCAGGTACTGGTTGGGCTGAGTTTCAAGGGGAAGAAGGAAAAAGCCAGGTGGTTCTACTCTCTCTGTGGGATAATTGGATCTCTGCCTTGTTCTGTTCTGTTCTTTTGAGGGCCAGCAACTTTGGAAAATGATAAAAACTGAAGTAGGTAAATGGGTTGCACCATTTATCAGTGTTGGGTGCTACTATTTTAAATGCTCCATAGAGAATCTTGCAAACAAATAGATACATTATGAAAGGTTCTAGTCAAGTCTGCTCTCTGATACTAGGCATTGTTGTTTTTTAACTTGCAGTGTGTATTCATATTATTTTGGTGGTACAATCTGATTTCTGTCAGCTCAGAAGATTTCCAGTCCACTTATTCAGGATCCAGTCCTCTGACTAGATGAGCCAAAATTGTTAACCCTTCCTTCTCACCCTATTTGTTACTGGAGTGCAAGTCCCATCAAGTTCATTGTGAACACTTGGTTCTCTCTGCATATATACTGGAGCAAGTGTATATAGCTCTCTATTCTTATTCTTCCCAAAATGCTTAAGAAAAGTCAATATCATATCTTGACCTCTTCATTCCAAGCAGTGCATGAAAAGATTGAGCTTGTTGGCTTGGTGTCTCTTCACTTCCCCTGTGGTACGTTTACCATGCAACAACAGGTCATGCCTTACTGATCAGCTACCATAGATTTATTGTTGCTATATAGAATCATAGGATTGGAAGGGATCCTGGAAGTTTTGTAGTCAACCCCCTGCCTCATATCATCTCAGACCTTTCTTTGAAAACTTCCAGCAATGAAGAATGTGGTTCCAATGCTTAATGACTCTCACATTTCCACTCATAAAAGTGATGCATAGATTCATATGAAGTCTCAAATGATAAGAGCTCATGTGTGTATAGCTGGGAATTTTGCAATTCCAAAGCACCTCCAATTATAAGAGAAGTCCAATTATTTCAGGCCACCCCACAGAATGGCATTCAAGAACTGAAGCCATTCCCAGCACAGAAACTGATTCTTCCAAATACAAAGGCTGACATTTGCCACAAGCAAAGATGGAATACATAGCAGAGATGAACAACAACAAAACAGTAACAAAATGGTTTGCAACAAGGGTTTATTTTCTTGTGCTTCCTGGAAATAAACTACCGTTTTATTAGTGATAAATATGGAAATAGCTTTATTTAGCAGAGTAAGTGTGCAGAGAGAAAATAAAAATAATAAAGCAATTCACAAAAGGATTCCTGGAGACTGGTGCTTAGCTTTTATACAGGAAGAACATCTTTGTTACAAGACTGCATTTAGAGAGAAAGCCTAAATACCAAAGCTGACTATGAATTCATCTGAGGTCTCAATCATTGTTAGCCAGCAGGTTGAATGGTTGTGCTAGCTGGGGATGGTGAGACTGTAGTCAGATGTATCTGGAGGACAACAGGCTGGAAAAGGTTGCTTTAAAGAAATCATAATGAATGAATGAATATCATTAAAAAGCATTTCAAAATCAAGCGATAATTTTATAAACTGCCCCCTATAATGCTCTTTATCCAGCGGATGTATTTATCTGTGAGAAGTGTGTAGACACCAGGATACCGGGGATTGCCACATCCTTTGCCAAAGGAAACGATGGCTCTTTGTACCCCATTGCATATCAGAGGACCACCAGAATCACCCTGCACAAAGGAGGAAAAGGGGGGAAGGGGGGGGGGAGAGAGGTTTTGTATTATTTGCAGCAGTTGTATGTTTCTCTTTTAAGGGCCAATCACAATCATAACATAATGAAGGATTCGTGCAGCTGTCATCTCCTGGTTACACTACTACGATTTGTTCTACATGGGGCTGCCCTGAAAATGATTGGCCTGCTTGCTGACTTGTGCTAACCAGCTTAGTCAAACACAGTCACATCTCCTCTGTGGGAGCTGCATTGGGTGCTAGCAGGCTTCTGATCCAGTTCAAGAGGCTTGTTGTTGCCTATAAAGCCCAAAAGAGCTTGGGCCTTAGTTATCTTTGGGACTGTATACTTCAGGTAAAATCTACCTGCCCAGTTTGGACTGGCTGGGAGGGGGTCCTGCAGGTGCCCACATCCAGGAGACTGGGGGGCCAGAGGATGCTTTCTCAGTAGGAGTCCCCTCCCTCTGGAATAGCTTGGTCCTCCCACCCCCCAGGCTAGAATGGCCTCCAATTTAGTGACATTCAGGAAGTCAGTAAAAATTATGCTCTTCTGCAGAAATTTTGGAGTGAAAAAGCCTAATTGGGGGACAACAAATGTTGGGATACTAATGGGTGGCACTGATGAAATTTTACATTTTGTTTTATTTGGAAAGCATGCAGAGAAAAATTAAAAATAAAAACCAATTCACAAAGGGATTTTTGGAGATTGGTACATAGCTATTAAGAAGGAAGAAAAACTTTATTTCAAAAATGTATTTGCCTGTCAGTAAGTGGTACCCAAACAAATTTTGAAAGGGGCAATTTTGAAAAATACAGCATCACTGCCAGCTACATACTGATTTTCTAACAGAAAATCCTTCTTTGTTAAAAACCAAGTCCCATGTTCTTATATAGGCAGTAAATATACACAGGGTTTCAACCCTGGCTGTGATTTAATGTTAACCTCTACAGTTCTCTTGATGTGCATGGACTTTTATTCAGGTGAGCAGTCAAGCACACAGCTATCTTTTCCCAGTCTGAAATGGTGTATTCCCAGGCACATGATTTCAAGAGAAGGGGAGAAATCTGTGAGATCCTGCCTACAGAGTCAGCCCTGTGCCCTGCTGCAGCTCACTGAGTGATGCATGTAAAAAAAGGGCAGGACATTGATTGTGTGGTTGTGGCCACCATCTTGACTTTTTTGACTCTCTGCAGGCACCCATAACTGGATGATTTTGGGACACTCTCTCTCTCTCTCTCTCTCGGCCAAACCTATCTCACAGAGTTATTGGTGTGGAAAAAGATAGGAGGAAGGAGTGCTATGTATCACCTTGATCTGAAAGGAAGGTGGGTAGAAATCTAAGGAATAGACAAATAAACCAATCTAAAATGGCACTGTGCAGAAAAAAAATTTATTTCGGACTGTAAATGTATGCTAGTCCTCCCTGCATATTTCACTAAGCCAGAACATAGGTTAAAGCCAAAATGGATATCTTCCAAGACTTTTTCCAAGGAGAAATGGAGAGGAGATGGGTGTGTGTGTGTGCTCACTCCCACCACTGCCAGTCACCCCCTTTCTTGGTGGAGAAATGACTAAATATATTTAGCTGTGTGAAGACACAATCTATTCTATGAGTGTGAATTCTGAACTTGTAGAGGACATAGCCTCATTTAGGCAGGCAAAGTGCCAGCTGTAGTTCAGACCAGTGTTCTGACAAATTGACATTCTCTTTGCTAGTGCCCCCCAAGTGCTCCATGAAGAAACACTTTTTGTTAAAAGACTATCATTGTATGCCAAAATGCTGCCAGTCTGGAAGGGTATATAATTCCGGATGCTTTTTGCAATTGACCTTATGACTGGAAGATTTTACTAATTTTATCATTGTTATAATACAGAGCTTTGATTTCTCAGAACACTCTAAAATTATGCAAGTATTATTACTAATCCTCTCAAATTCTGCCTTCCATATACTATTTTTGAGCTTCAAAAATTCAGGGCAGGTAGATAAATATACTTACAGAACATGAATCCTTGCCCCCTTTCTTGTCACCAGCACAGACCATATTCATTGTCACTAGAGGCTGACGATTATAGTGACTTTTATCATTGCAGATGCTTCTTTCAATGACAGAGACATTAACTTCACGGAGTACATCTGATGGTGTCTTTGTTCCACTCTGAGTGATCCCCCAACCAGCTACAAGACATGGTGTTCCTGCCTTGAGGTCATTGTACACTTGAGGCAACTTGATGAAGTTAACATTCTTGTTACGTTTTGCTCGTTTATTAAGCTTCAAAGGGACAAGAGGGAAGGCGAAAGAGATTAATCGTTACATTAACAGTCAATATGGTGTGTAACAATTCACATGTTGGACTTGGACCTTGGAGAGTCCCCTTATCTCAGCCTGACCTACAATACAGTGTTGTGCAGACACAATGGTCTGAGAAGGAACATTTATACCATTTGAGTCCCTTGCAGGAAAGATGAACTATAATAGGAATAATAACAACAATAATACTTTGAATTTCTTCAATATGTACAATTTCATACCTGCTGATCATTTATATAGCTGTCAGGAGGCTTAACAATTCCTTCACCCTGTTCTCCATCTCTGGAATTACAGGGAAAAGAATGTTTCCATCACCCAAGTGGGAGAAATATTTTTTATTCCATTGATGCCATTACCAGTGATGGTCCCCATGCCAGGCAACTGGACCCAACAGTCATGCTCCTCTTATGGGCTGCTTGTCACCCCTTTGTGGTAGGCCAAGTCAAAAACATGATTGAACAACTGTTCCTCCTTCTCCCCTCCCTTCTCAAGGCTAGAGCTAAATTCCTTGTACACTGCTTTCTATAAGAGTGTAGCTGCCACAAGTTCCTGAATACACATAAAGAAAAGGAGAAACCATTCTTGCTGTCCTTCACATTTATACTTGCTATATATATATATCTTCTTTAGAATATACCTGAAGAAGCATAATGTCATTCTCCTTTTTGTCATTATCATAGCATGGGTGAGGAATGTGCTTAATAACCTTAAAAAATTGTTTTGTTTTGTCTTTTTCTGAATGAATTCCAAGAATAACTTGAGTGCTTGGTGTCCTAAAAAGGAAAGAGGATAAGTAAGAATGGAGTAAACTTCATTTTTAGCAAGTACAATACTGGTATAATCTCAGCTGAACAATATTAAATTTTATCATCTGGCAGTTCAATCTTCTGTGTTTGTTCGGAAGTAAATCCTACTGGATTTAACATGGTTTATTTCCTGACACATAAATTTAGGATTTGGGAATTGCAGGCTTAGGTATATTCAGTCATAATATATCATTTACATCAATTTTTATTGGACTATTATTTCAACAGGGAAGTATATTTTTGATAGGAGATGCAAGATGCTTTCAATGGCCTATTTTTGACTAAGTTCAGTAATGAACTACAACATACAGACATTCACACATATAAATGGGTGTTCTGATGGTTGAAATACAAAGAGAGCTCAAATTATATGCAATTTTCACAACAGCAACAATAATAACGTGCTGGAAGGCATGTGCTATTAATTTCATGCTTAGATCTACATGGAAAACAAATATTGGGAAGAGGGCTTGTGAGAGAACAGACAAATTTTCTAATGTCTTACATGAAAGTTGATTCCAATTTCTAGCTAATAAGTATGTCAGCACCATTTTGCCCAGAGTTTTGGTTAATCCAGCCTTCTCCCTACTGTGGATTCTGGCCCTGCATCTGGCCAGAGCCAAGTCCATCTAGACTGGGTATTTTTGTGATGAAGGCAGAATGATTCCTATTGGGTTTTATGGATGTAGAATTAGAAAAGAAATATGGGAAACCAATATTGTATATGATAACTATAGCAAGATTATTGTATGCAAAATGTTGGAAAAGTAATGAAATATCTACAGTGGAAAATTGAATTATAAAATTAATTGAACTTGCAGAAATGGCAAAGCTGACCAGCCTGGTCACGAAAAACAAGCAAACAAACAAAAAAACCCAAAGATTTTTTTTGAAAGTCTGGAAACCTTATATGGGTTTTTGTTGAAAGAAGAAAAGATCAAATTAATGTGGATTTGGGGATTAAAAAGGGTCAAAGAGGATGGGGAAAAGAATAGGGTGATAATTACTCGATAGAAAGAAGGGCAGACAGAAGGCATAACTGTATGTTTTCTTCTCTTTTCATTCCTTTTCTTTTCTTTTTTTCTCTTTCTTTCTTTCTTTCTTTCTTTCTTTCTTTCTTTCTTTCTTTCTTTCTTTCTTTCTTTTTTTTTTGGTATACTTTTACTGTATTGAAAAATCCTAATACACACACACACACATACAAAAATAGATCGGATTTTTTTGCTTCAATCCCAGCCCTAGAATTTATGTCAAGAAGCTGGGATCAGTGAACAATTTACCTGAAAGATGCTACCCAATTGAGAATTTCTGCATCGGTTGAAATTTAAGGGTTGCTTGTCCCTAAATTGCAGGGATAGGTTACGCTGGGCAGAAATCAGCTATAGAAATAAAACAAAATTAAAAAAGAAATAAAGCAACAAAAAACTAACCAAACTCTCCAAACTTACACTTCGCAGTGAGCTGCTGTTAATACCCAGTTTGGTTTGATCAGGGTTCCCCCACAAAGAGTTTTTCCTTTGATCTTGGCCATAAAAGGTCTTGAATGTGGAATTGATTCGTTTCCTCCAACGATTTGGGTACAGTGATCTAAACAGAATGACGAGACCAAGCTAATCTCAGTGAGTCACAACATACAACTTTAAGTTAATCCGTAAGTAGAAGAGGAAAAAGTAGCCAACCCAACATATGAATGTTTAAATCATAAAAAGTGCTCACAGTTTGTACTATTGTGGAGTATCACCAACTGATTAAAGCAATCCTGTTTTTCTGCAGTTATTAACAAATTTCTCACCTTTAGATTGCAGCACTCCTGCTTTGGCATGCTTAGCTTGACATTTTAGAAATTACATCTGGAGGACACCAGGTTGGAGGAGTATTTTTATAGATTGGAGAAGAATAGTTACATACCTCGAAGCATATAAAAATGTGTATATTACTAGACCTTTCTATTGTGCTCAGTAATAGTTAGCTTTAATGCAATAATTACTTTTCAGCTGTAAGATTCATACTGAATCTTAGAGTTTACAATAGTTGCTTTTCTTCATTACTAATCTCTTTTCTAGTATCTGTAATAAAACCATCTTCTTGACAGCTGTGGCTTTGAATTTCTCCTGCAAGCCTTCTGCTACCAGTATAAGTTCAGTCTGGAGGAAACCTGAGCAATTTTCTCTTCTTCACTGTTCAAATTCAATGAGAAATCCATATATTTGAAACAAACAGCATAGGTCTGCTTATCCTTTCATTGATTGTTCTGAAGTGGCATCATAAATTAGAAGGAAAGAACAAAAAAAGTAATATAATTTAGCACCTACCTCTGGGAATGCCAAGGAGAAAAATCGCAACAGAGAACCACAAGCCCAATAGAAGAACCATCATTGCTGTTTTGTGTTTCTCCACATCAAAGTATAGAATATATATAGAGTGAGGATGGAAAGGAAGTGGTTGTTGGTTTCACCCTCTAAAGGGTATTCTTTTACACAGTGTGAAACAGGAACACCCCCAAGTAAGACCTTCAAAGTTATTTTCTTTTTCATTTTTAGTATGAAGACTAACTTGGCTAATGAGGTGGAAAGCAAAAGAGATGAGAGGATACCTGACTTAGGTTTTCATGGTTGGATTTATCTGTGTGAGAGAGATATGGGTAGGTAGGTTGGGTTGCTGAGTAAAAAATATTTGATGAGGTTATTAACCAAGTAGAACATCCTATATAGGTGATAATGTCGTCATTATTCAGAGAAAGGGTTGCATTAATTAAATATGAGTTTCCTGAACAAGCCCAGTCTTCATATGTAAGGATAAAAAGTGTGATGTGTGACTGCTCCTCTAACCCCATTCTGAGAATATCATCATAAACAATAAAGAGAATTTCTAGACAACTCTTATTAACTGGACAAGCAAATGGTCCTCCATGGGCAATTTTGATGAAGCAAAAGCCATTCTGGATGCAACTTGTTTTATGTGCCTCCCTCTCCCATCATTTCCACTAACAAAGACAACCCCATTTTTCCCGTTGAAATGCTTAACATCACTGGCATTGTTATAGTATGGGGAGCCTAGACTGTACAGTATTTCTGCCATCCATGGAGTTGGGCTGTTTTTCATGGAAGGGATTTTTCACTACACCTCTGCCTCCTGGTACCTGTGCTCATCTTAAGCATTTCATATCCTTTAGAAATCCAGGCATCTGGAGAGGAAATAGTATCCTTATTCAGTTTCCTCTCTATCTCCTCCTATAACAATTAAGCATCTTTTGTTATATTCATGGAACTGCCCTGTTATCTATACATTGTTTACTGCTGCTCAGAAGGACTCCAGTAAAGCAAGCAGTGCTATACTGCCAAGTTGGTTATCAATTAGGAGCATACCTGTATGTATGCTTGTAACCATTCAGAAAGTTTTATGCTGGTCATTCGAAGACCAGATTTACCTTCATGGGTCATACTACTGTTGCATCTAGGGGCTAAAGCTTATAATTTACTGGGGTTCCTCATTCTCAATCCCAGAATTTGATTTTTTTTTTTTTTTTTACAAACCAACCATGGTTTGTAAAATATGGACATGTATATAAATGCATGGCTCTGAGTGGGAAACACTAGGAAATTTAGCAGATTATTTTATTTTATTTTTATGAAGATTGAATGAAGAGCTTCTGTTTGTTCATGACCAGCACAAGTTCAGATATGCACTGGGGTTAGGGTTAGGGTTAGGTCTAGGATTTCTGTGTGTATGTTTTTCATATAATGGTCAACTTAGAAGCAACATGGACAAAACTTACCAGCTGGTGTAAGCATTTTGAACCAAATGTAATGGAAATGGAAAGAGATGGCTTGGTGGTACAGAAGGCTTCAAAGAGACTGTTTCCTTAACTATCATGCTGTAAAAGCAAGAATAAAAAAGTTAAGATATAGGAAATAAAATAAGATGCTTTAATATCATTTTTAATGGAAATATAATTAAGCAATATTGTTCTAAAGATAAAATTGGAGATAAACTAAAAGGAAAAAGTAAATGAAACAAGTTGCCCTAAAGTCACTGCAATATGTAGTTCTATAGGTTCCAACACGTTACTTTTTAAACAGATGGGTTATGCAACATTTGAGTGATAAACATTTATGTAGTTGTCAATAACCATTGTGGTGCTCTATAACCATTATAAAACAGCCTTTCCAACTTGCTACTTTTCAGATATGCTGGTGAAGGGACACCATATCTGGACCGCAAAAATCCAGATGACTATGAGATGGCAGAGAGATAGTTTTCTGTATTTCTTTGCTGTGATTCTATGGTCTTCAGGATTTTTGCGTCTCAGATGCAATAGTCTTATGTTGGATCACACTTTCCATAATTCCCAAATAGTATGGTCTTTTATGGGGGGTGATGGGAATAGTAATCCAACACATCTGGAGAGCAGCACTAGAATTGTAAGGGTACTTCAGATTTAAATCCAATACATCTGGAACATAGGAGGTTGGTAATGTAGAAAGATATCAACAAATCACAAGTTGCTAAGTATGTGGACAATGAAGAACTCTAGTGGTTTAAATTCAACTCATTCTTTCTTTCAGAGCTGACTTACAAGCAGCAGATATTCTCTACAATACAGTGCTGTAGCTGAATTAAGCAATGAGGCTGAACTTTCATCTCAGTATGAGTACAAGTACAGACTTAATAGTTTAAAGTGTTTGCTTATCCCAGTATTAAGAGAAGGATGAAGAAATGGCCTATATGTTTGTATGATTCAAGGAGAGGGGAAATACATTCCTAACAATACTTACAGACAAGACCATGAAGAGGTTACTGAAGTTCAGAGGCAAGTGAAAGAGGGCAAGAGTTCTTGTCAATGAGGAAATGAACTGCTCACAGGTTTTGCAAAGCTGAAAGAAAAGCTTTGCTCCAAGTTCAGATAAACTGGTGTGGAATCAGATGAAAACCCTAATCAGCTCTTGGCTACCAGCAACTTCATGGAAATGCTGTGATTCAGAGCTGATTTTTAATGGGTGGGAAAAGCTTGTGTGGAAGTTTCCAGAGAACTGGAAGGGGAAAGCAGAAGGTTTTAAAATGTACAGTAGTTAAAATGCAACCTTGTGGACTGTCCAGGTTCTTTTTTCACGTGTCTTAAATCTGTTTTGCTTCTACTTACATTGTTTATGTATTTGTGGATAAAGCAAAGATTTAAAATCTTCAGTGCTCTTTCATCCATTTAAAATTAATGGATCTGACTTGTATGTGAGTGTAAGACTTTTCCCTCAAAAACTTTCTCTGCAAATACTTCAGGAAAATTTATATGAAATACATAATGTTCAGTTTTATGTTTGTTGTTGCTGCTGCTGTTTTGATGGTGATAATGATGACGATATGATGGTGATTTATAGAAAACTAACCTCTGGAGTATCTACTGGGGGTTTAGAAAAGTACGTTAGGAGAAGCAATTGAAGGATTAAGCTCAGAGGTGTCCAGGGCAGGGGTTTCAAAAAGTCAAAATGGCAGCCATGACCACACAATCAAAATCCCAACTTTTTTTTGTTTTGTTTTAAACACTTCCCCACACCTCAGAACACCCTTGATTAAAGTTATCTGCTCATCTTTCATATTTTCTGATAGGTAAAAATGGTCCTTTCTGCTTCAGGTAGCATTGGCACTCTCCAGGATCTGATGTTTATTTTGCAGGTATTGTATCCTTTTACTATGGCTGGGAGAGTTTCTTTTTGATGTAAATAGTTGCTTTACTGAACTAGGGGGGTTCTGATCCTTAGTAAGTAGGCACTTTGTTGGTCTGCAAATTATAAGACCAGTGCAGGATAGAACTTGATCATGCAGCTGGCTAGATGGAGTTATGTTTTCCATAACTATGATCATGCTAAGAGCAAGCTAAGAGAAGACCCTGAAAGTTTCCTAAACATCTTAGTGGAGTTTGATACCATCAGCTGTGATAAGCTTCTAAATCATCTAGCTAGATTATGATTTTTTTTTTCAAAAGGGATCCTGTAAAATGCCTTCCCATGCAATTGCAGAGAAGGCATTATGCCAGTTTCAGTGGGTGGGAGGCTGAGTGAAAATGGGCAAATTTGTTTCAGAGATGATGGCATCTTCCTTCTTTACCTTACGAATATAACATGGCAAGCAGCAACTTCTATGCTTCCTATTCCATTGGCTTCTTGTTCACGAACTGAGGTGGAGAGAGTTTAGCTATTTAGCTAGCTGGTAGATCTCCTAGCTATGGGTATAGCGGCATCTGCAGAGGGGGTAAAAAAGTCAAGATGGCAACTGTGACTGCAGTGTTGAAGCCCTACTCTTTTTTACATGTGTTGTGCTGCAGTGCACATAAAAAAGAGAAGGGACTTTGATCATCCAGTCACAACCACCATTTTGATTTTCTTAAACCCCTCCTCCCACATGGACACCACAGTGGCTTTAGCTGCTCCTTGCCATTTATACATTTTATACATTTATACATTTATACAGCATCTTATGCTGCCATCCACAGGGTAGTTAAAAGTTGAGAACCAGAATCCCTCAGGGCAGAAATGTCAAGACAGAGACGTCAGCCAATATGAAGATTAAGAAGCACAGGGCAATGTGTTAAACCATGGGAGGGGTGAAAGAATGAAGCGCAAGAATGAAACTGCAGTGGATATAAAGAGGAAATTGCACCTTTATGTCGAGAAAGAACCACCAACTGTTTTAGTGGCTTCTTCCTAGTATAGGGTAAAGATGCTTCTCTAACCATGCTTCAGCCAAGGACAAGCCTAGAGTCTAGTTAAAACTTGCTGGGATCTGGACAATTCTTATACCAACATAGTAAGTTGTTATAAATCACTAGTGAAGAAATGATCTCGGAGCAACACTCAGTGAAGTCCATACATTTTTCTGCCCACTAGAGGGCTCACAAATACACATATATCTTCTGTATTCAGTCATGCTGCTGAATTACATTTAGTTATTCCTCTCTGGTTAGATGGCGCATTTTACCGTCTGTCTGATAAATCAGGCTTCCAAAGAGTTCTTGTATTATCAGATTAAAAGAAGTTAATCCAGATTTACTTGCCTTATTGCCACACTATTGCAGAAGATACCGTTAAAGTACCCTTTTAGAAGGAAGGTTGAAGTCTGCCTAGTAGTTATTTCTGAAAAAAATGTCCTTGTGCTAAAGACTAAGCTTTTGCCTTGTAAGGGTAAAAGTATAGAGCATCCTGATAATATAATAACACTGAATGAAACAAGTGCTGAGCACATTTGCAAGCACTATTCTCTTTATTATTATAATACATTCCCAGTTCAGTGCTACTATTAAAGCAAGATTCTTAATTCATCTTCTACGAGGTGCCAAGGTGAGCTGGGATCTGTACATATAGTAGGATTTAATACAATCTTCTGCACATGGTGTTGTCCAGATGTGTTGGAACTACAACTCCCAGAATGGCTAGCCATCATGGACCTCTAGGCATTGTAGTCCTGATAGATCTGGAGGCATCATGTTGAGCAAAGCTGGTAAAAGTAATCAGAAATATTATTTTAACTTTAATTAATTTTATTAATTGTAGGGTTATCAAAGCTGGGATCCAAAAGTCCCAATGACCATTAGAAAGTTGTCTCCTTTTGCTGCCATCTAGTAATTGTCTAGATTTTTCTACCCCAGATTTGTAGCCCTATTTATAGACTATTTCTTATGAACACTTATTTCCATTTTTGTTATTTTTCCATTTTATTGGTTAGTTTCCACAATTATATGGCATGTTTATGAAGTCTGCTTGTTCATAAGAAAGATTCACCATGACTAAAGAAACTGACCCTTTTAACCTCCTTTTTTGCTTTGGTTAAAATCCTACATAAGGCTAAATAAATCCCATTAATTCCAGTGAGATTTATGTGGCCTAATTATAGTTAGAACTGCAGTCCTTTGAAATAATCTTCTAACAAGGAATGTGAGAATCAGGACCCAGAAACTGTGATATTAAATACTGTATTTATCAGCATATAACATGCACAGGCATGTAACATGCACCTTAATTTTAAGAAGGAAGTTTGAGTTAAATTTAAAATAAATGACTTAGAAGCAAAATAAAGGGAGTTCTGAACTTTTTGTTTATTAATATTTATACCACCTATAAGGTAAATACGTGAATGAAGAAAATCTCCCCATCACTCACGCCTGAGCTCCACAGAGCATAAGGTGAGTGGTGGGGGGAGCAATCGAAAACCGGCACTCCCCTGAGCTTTATATGCTGATAAATACATTATGCTGTTACATATAATAAAGACATGTTTCCACAATGTCTTTGAGTTTATATTGGGCTTCTCTATGTTTCATACAAGTTTTATCCTCCTTTCTTTCTGCTGCTGAAAATTCACATTTTGCTCTCAGTGGACAATGCTGAGATTAATACAAAAGGGGTTTTCTGGAAGAGGAATGTTTTGAGAATGGATCCTATCCTTTGTGACTAAGATAAATCTTTGGTTTATCTTTCAAGCAGGATCATTTATTCAGATGGCCGTGCTGTCAAAGAAAGCTTCCTTTTTGGTAATGTGATCTGAGAGTAAGGAAAAAAGTGTTTACAGAGCTGGGATTCAAGAACAAACATTACTGATATTTTAGGATTATTTTGTTTTTATTAAGACTTATCAGAGGGCAGGTCTAATAGATGCAAAAGTTAAAAGAGTTTAAAAAATACTCTAATAAATACATTTTATTTAAATAAAATGGTTGTATTTTAATAGAAACATTCTATATAATTTTTGTTCTCCCCAATCTTCATTTGTATGTTCGTTTTTCTTTTGTCCGGTCACCCGAGTATACTGCCTTCTTCCTGATGTCTTATCATGATTTGTCTAGTCTATACTGTGATTCTCATCTTTGGACATACTGAAATTCAATTCATTCACACTTCTATTTCTTCTTTCAGTTTACATATACGAATGTAGCTAGGAGCAGTTCAGGAACATTTGTACACTGAAGCAATATTCTGAAACAATTCCAGTGCTTGGATAAGGAAACTATAGGACTGGAAGATAAACAATTCCCAGGCAGGGAGCTGTCCTTGAGTGCAAGTCCATGGGGGTCTTGTGGTGGTGGGTGAAGTGATAAAACATCCGTCATGACATCACAGCGTAAAACCAGCGACTTATCTACTTGTGCCTGATGATGTGATGCAAGTACATAAGGGTGAGGTTTGTGTTATGACATTGCTGGTGAGTTTGTGTATAACATCACTGAATCCAAGCCATCATTTCCCCATCATCATGGCTAGCTAGCTATGGATCCTTATGAAGTTTCCACATTTTTTAAATTTCCTAGATCAGGAATGATGGGGGAACCACATTCCCTGGACTGTGTTTTGTTGTTTTTATTTATTTTAAAAAGCTATACACTGTGTAGGATTTTTTAAACGAGGGCTCTCTTTTTCTCTTTTTCCAGAAAGCTCAATTTCCCCTTATTTTTTTTTTCCTTTTGGTTGACTTGAGCTTGACCTTTTCCAGACTGCAACGATGCTTCCAACGTACATATTAGCATCTTCACGGCTGAAAGAGGAGGCACCCTAACCCTGTCAAGCTCCTTTTCTGCTTCTCTTGGCCCTTTTGTGATTGGGATTCCATTATAGCTGGGTTCAAGAAAGGTCTATAAATCACCTTTGGATTCTGTGCCACTATAAGTAAGAAAGAAACTCTGCTCTTGTTTCCTCACTGTCTTTACTCACAGCTGCATTTCCAGTGCTTTAGATCTTTTTGTCTTTAAGAACAAAGTTCTTAAAACTTTGCAGTTTTAAAGTTTTGTCCTTCAAAACTCAGATTTATGATGCAAGGGCCGAAAGGTACATTAGTGTGGAATGGAGGAGAATGGAAATAAATGCAAAATAGAAAAGTTATTCAACTATGTACAATCAGATTAATATACAAAAAGCAGGTTAAATGCATAATAAGCATATACATTTATTTACCAAAAACAAAACTCCAAACAAACCCCAAAATCAAAATGACATTCTTGCTAGTATGGACAGAAGATATACTTGTTTGCTTGTTTTTTATTTATCAAATTTCTAGGCCGCCCAACTCCAAATGACTCTGAGCAGCTTGACGTACACAAGATCTATAAAATCAACAATAAAAACCCAATAGATAGTGTTATCCAGAGGGAACAGAAATCAGCAACCAGATGAAAAGAAGTTAGAAGAGTAGAAGATAGAAGAGTAGAAGATAGAGCTTCTACTCAAAGGCAGCAGAGTTCAATGGGGTTTTTGGTAGAGTCCATTTTGGGTGTTCAGAGTGAACATGTAAGGGCATAAAGTAAATAGGAGGATAAATGTTTGTACAGATCCTACATCAGTATCTTCATAAATGTCTCCCCCTCATGGCTGAATTAAAGTGCTATCCACCAGTTCCTGAGCCAACAGAGAAGGATACAGAGAGAAAACTTCCTGCCCTGCTATTGATCTTATTCTATAATGTGACTGGTGAAAGATGCTGCCCTTCCTTCATTACTTAAGGAAAAGATTGGTGGCTTCTTCTGGATTAGTTTCCTCTCCCATCAAGAATCACTGCCCAGAGTCACCCTCCGGGGGAGATGGGTGACATACAAATTTAATAGATGGATGGATGGATGGATGGATGGATGGATGGATGGATGGATAGATCAACAGCCAATAGGAAAACAACTTCCAATAATTCATCCTAACAGAGAGTAGAACGGGGTGGGATGAGTTTAGATGGATGCATAGCACAATTAACATGTGGCAAGGGCAAGGGGAGTTGTGAGGTGAAGAGGGAAGAAGATCTCCTTACATCAGGTTTCAGCTAGAAATCAGACTGGAACCACTTTGATAAATTCATAAGGAAATCTAAGAACTGAGAATAAGCACTATTTATTGAAGAAAGATGGTAGGTATCCATAACCAAAAGAATTTCAGCAATTGCAGTTATTCAAGACCTAGCCTTATGATAGAGAATAGATTCAAACCTTCCTGCATATAGTTTTTCTATCGCCTCCTACTTAACAGGCTGGCCTATTTCCACCTATCTATTGTTTTTGCAATGGTCAGATTTGTTTTTATCTTTTTTAATGGCACATCTAATGCTCCCCACAGCCCTTCTTCTGCATCTGTTCCTTGTCAGCTGGATGATTTGTGATCATGGACATAGTGCCTTTCTGAAAAGTTCAGAAAATAGCCTGGCTGGCAGGTAGAAGGCACTGAATGGGGAGTACAGAGGAATGGGGAAGAGTGATTGATATTGAGTGAGCTACATTCCTGAGTAGTGCATGCTGGTAGTAAGTGACCATGGGGTCCAGTTCTGATCTCATGGCTGGTAGCACCTGCAAGTAGCTACTAGATGTCCATGGAGAACACATATACTACACTGGACGTCTGGAGTCATCACCCTGGCACCTGATGCCATCAAAGCCTGAATGGAGTGGTCAGACTGGTGCCTGTCCCACCCAATGGGGGACATAAGTAATTAGTGTTGAAACTGCAAATACATGAGACTGGGGAGTGTTGCCCAGTCAGGGACATATTGCAGCACTCTTGAGCAAGAATTAGAGATAATAATTAAAAAAACATGGAACCTTTTGTTGGTAGAAGCTGTTGAAAAACTGCAACACAAGCAATGGTGACAAAACCAACCACATGTACCTCTTTCCCAATCTTAATTGATCTTCTGGGAAGCAGAGGACTTGCACTCCTTTGAATGGAATATTGTACCTGCATTTAGAAACAGGCCCATCCCTCTTTCAAAAGAGTGCTAAATCTGTATAAGAAAGTGTACGGAAAGCACTGATAAGTCATTGCATGGGCAGATGTCTCTGCAGAAGTGAGGCACCTGATCTCTCCTACAGCCCAACCCCAAATGGCCATGGAGGGCAATGCCCAGTGATTGGAGGTGAGGTGAGGCAAGGCTTGCTTGCTTGCAGGAGCCTAAACTGGCCAATAAAAGTTGGGCAAACTCCCAGTCCTTGATCTGAATCATCAGTGAAGCATGCCAGATGGTCTCCATGCAAAAATGGGTTTGGGAGAAGAGGGAAAACCCTAACATCTAAGGTTGACTTTAAACTGCTCGGGAATGAGCTTGGGAAGAGATGAAGGCAAAGTTATGAGGACATGGGAGGAAAAGGCATGTTCATTTTCGGATTGGGGCAAATGAGCAAGAGTGGAAAATCAGATTTCTTCTCCAGTTGTAAAGAATCCAAATGTTATATGAGGAATCTTCTGTTTGCAGAATGGGATTTTCTCTTCCTCCCTTCCGCAGCTGCCCATCCTCAAAATACACCCTGGATGCTCAGGGTACCTTTGCATCCAATATAGATTCAGAGATTTGGGACGAAAGAGGAAGGTTCACACCTGATTCATTCACATCTGTCTCTCAGCAGAATTACAAATTCTGGGACTAGGTTCTGTATCTGTCTGCCCTGTTGTAGCCTCAAAGCCATATGCAGTTCCCAAATTACTTTTTCATTTCCAGAACTGCTTTTTTGTTTCCGACCGTGCCTGCAAAATTCAGAGACACAGCTTTGGGCCATTTTAAGCCTTAGAATAGCCTTACAGTTAAGAAAAAATGCTCTCAAACAGCACCCCAAAAAATAGAAAAAAACTGGAAAACTGCAGCTTTATCCTCTAGCATGACATTGCCAACCCCAAAGGTCTCTCTTGCCTTATAACGTAGCCCCAGTCACAGAGAAGGTTTAAAGTGTAATTGTATGCAAACCTGACTTTCAGTAAATCCGTTCAGCACAGTGGGACATCCAATAAATACACATAGGGCATGACTTTTTAAAGACATGTGGCATATTATAGGTTTTTATTACAGGCACTGCCCGCAAGTTGCAACATTTGAACTGAACAGTGGAGTTTCTTAGAAAAGTTCTCTTTTTCTTCTTTGTCTTCCAAATGTCTCTTCATAAGCTAAAGGGGTCAAGAAAACAAGCTAGGCTTTGTACTAGAAAGTATGGTATGGGCGACGTTAAGCAACTCTTCAGAGCTTAACCAGATCACCTCTGAACTTGCACAATTGATTTCTTCCCACTGGCCTCTGCAACCTTTTATACAAAGATTTGGGGACTTCTCGATTAACTCGATGTAAGTAGCAATTTGGTATCCAGCTCTTGAACTAAAAGTAAATAGACAATAAACCATTTAATATAGTGCAGACGACAGTGAATCAATTTAGAAAGCTTTGGGAAAGCAAACCAGCTTCACCTCAGCCCCCCTCCCCCACTTTTCAGTCCATGTTTACTTATTCTCTTGCAATCTTATATCAAGCAGCATTTTTAGCATTTTTACTTTATTTACTTAAAGTGAAATAAAATCAGTCCTTCATATTTCTCTAAAAGAAAACAATTCATCCTCACCACCAGCACCCATCCCAGAATGACACATTCAGGCAATAGATATAAAATTATGAAACCAACTGCAGATGAACAGAGCCTCTCAGCCATATATTACAGCCTCTTAAAAATGTCAGGCCTCTGCCTTATATTTGCAATCCCAGGCAGACAAAGATATTCACAGAGCTTGATGATCTGCAAGCTATCTAAGCTTGTTTCAGAAAAAGGCCCTGTAGCACCTCATCTTTAAATGTTCTCCCATGTCCTTGTTCAGAGCAATCCAGAACATTCTTGCATGCTGAAAGGTAGCATCAGATTTTCTTAAGAAAGTAGCCTTTTCTATGGTACAGATTACAAATCCCATTATACTTACAAGGAATTGTAAGGCCAGGTCTTGACCCATTTGCTGCATTTACCCTCCATCTAAGAGACTTTTCCTATCTGCTTCAGTCAGTTGCTCATGGCTGCATAAGATTTGTATATTGATGATTACACTACACACTGAATGCCCAGGGGGGTCCTGAGTTGTGGGGTTTGGGCTGCATGGAATAGAGGGAACAAGTTCTCCAGTTAACATACCCAGGGATGTTATGAACAGATTACACTATAAACCTGGGTTCCATATGACTAACATTCAAATAAATTGATTCCATTTTAATGCTGAGTGTCTCAAATATACACTTGTTGAGATTTTTGTCCTCCTCCACTCTAAGATCTCTTTGTTTTCTTGAAACCTGGAAATAACACAGTGATCTTTGACCTCTAATGTCTATGGAGGAAGTAAACTTCTTTTGGCTTCTCTTTCATCTATTTTTATCATATATCTTAATCAAATTGTTACATGAAAAAAGCACTGTTAATAACTCATTGAAAAGACATACAAAGAGAAATAATGCAAAAGGATAAGGGATGTTGTTAGAACTTCCTTGTTTTATTATTTTTTTTTCTCCTTAGTTTTCTATTCCTGGTATCATATTCTGGAATTCATAGTTTGGCTTCCTATTGTAGCACCCCATAGAGTTCTGTTTCTTAAGAGTACTGTGCTTGTAGCTTTGTGTAAAGGAAACCACAGGAAAAGTTGGCTAGTTCTGGAATGTAAAAAATAATTCCTTCAGTCATCTATATTCAATTTGGGTACTGACTAATATGATTTTCAGATGTTATAACACTGACCCACACATGGAGGATATTAATTATACCACATAAACATTATGGTATAAACAAATTTGTATTTAAAAAATTAATTATCCCTTTAATAATATGTTATAGGCATGTCATCTGTTCACTGAGGTAAAAATGGCTGTAGCCTTAAGTATATTTCCTTGATCCACTGGATTCCATAGATACCATTCTTAAAAAATGTTCATAAGGGGTAATCTTACTCACACTCTTTACGCTATGTAAACTATTAACCAGGGTAAGTTCACATCCAAGTTATTATCCAAACCTTTCTTTGAATATATTTGGGAAGCTACTTATCACATGTATCTAAAAAAGGGTAGTACAGTACCACACTGGTAGAACATGCCTTAGATTCCTCTCAAATCATTGCAGTCCCTTCTGACCTGGGATTACTTTTATTCCCCAAATCTCAGAAGGAATTTGAAGACCATATGCTATCATCTTCATTCTTGCCAACTTAGAAACACTGAGAATGAAGAGGGAAATGCCTTCTCCCTCTGAAATTCAGCATCAGAAAACCTGGCACTCCCATTCCATGTGAAAGGGAAGAAAAATAAATTAACTTGCACACCTCTCCTCATCCATATCTTCACATAGAAATTTGGAGGTGAGATCTTAGGGAATTTGGCGTCAGGAGGAATGTGGCCATGAGCTTCAGGCTTACACTCTAGTAAGCCAGGTTTAGATCACTGGCTTACAACCCTATACCTCACTTACATCTTATTATTGAACATCAGTATCTGGCAAGGGTGTCTGTCAGGGGTGGGGGATAAGTCAAGGTGGTAGCCATGACTGTGCAGCTGAAGCCCTGCCTTGTTGTATGCACACTCTGACCCAGGTGAAATGGGACAGGGCTTTGATTGCATGGTTGTTCCTGCCACCTTGACTTTTTTGCCCCCCATAGCACACCTGGATCTGGATGGTTACTCAGTTGGATATTTTGCACCAGCTGAAATTCATAAGTGGTTTGTATCAATGGCAGCTCCTTTGCTTTCCTGTGGAAGTGTTGCTCAAGAAAGAATTGCCACTCCCACTAGAGTATGTATGTGACATTTTCAAAGTTTGCAGCCTCACTGGACTGATCCTGACGATTGCCCGAGACATGTCTGAGCGTACATGATTGGTTAACATGGGAAGCGGGGAAGGGATGGAATCACTTGAAATGTTCAGCTGAGTTTATAATTATTATCATGCCAAAAGTTATTTTTGCATATTAAAATTTACTACACCTAGTGGAATATACCTAGTGTAATTTTGCTTGTATTAGAGGGGTATGCAGTGATTTTTCTCTCACTTGGAGCAATTCTGTCTAAAGATGGGGAAAACCCTCTTCAGCCAGGGTTTGAATCAAACACGGCTTGAATCTTGTATCTCATACCCTTTCTCCATTACTTCTCTTAGTTATTAAAAAAAAACAAACTTATTTTATGTAAAAAGGGTAGCATGTGGTGGAAGATTTTGATAAGAAATCCCTATGGATCCTGTCTTTGATAACAAATTATACTTCCAGCCAGGGATTGCAAATTTTGACCAAAATGGACACTTAATTGTGCTTTCCATGTATTTATTTCAAACATTTGAAATCTCTGCAAGGATTTTCAGATGTCACTATGGATGTTTGAAAAGCCTTATTTCATTTGGAGTGGGGTGAGCTATAAATATGATAAAATAAACAAATAAAAACCTAATAAAGACTCCCATCTTCTAAGCCTTGGAGCAGAGTGGCCAGGTGACCCCATGTGTTCGTAGAAAGTGGCTTCTGCACAGTGCAGCAGAGACCCAGAGCCGCTCCTTCAAAGCGAGTTGCTGAATCAGAACACACCGCCCTGTTGCAAAAGGGTGGGTGGGGTGGCATGTTCCCATTTCACCCACCCGTAACTTTTAGGTCTGTTCCCCAGGTGAATTGCACAAGGAAGTGGCACATGATGCTGTTGGGGCTGTGCTGCTGAGCTTCTGCAGAGTGATATCTGGGGCAGGGAAAACACCATTTTCTTTCATGCTTCCTTCCTTAATTATTCCATCTAGTATTATAAACCACACGTTATTTAATCCTGCTGTTCTTTGACCTATTGCGATCAACCGTTCCATATTGTTTTGCTTTCTATTTTCAATACTATCGGACTGTTCTGGAGGCGTTGCTACAAAATATTTTCTTTTCAAGGAGCTCTCACTCTCAATCTCACTTGTGTTAACACTTCTGTTTTTATTACTTTGTTAGGTTATTTTCTTCTTCTAGGAAATTCAAAAATACCAGAGATCTTGTTCATCCCATTTGATATTGTTTAGAGATTTACACAGCAAGTACTTCCTAAATATATTTACAGAAGGAGCCCAGAATAATATGGCTATACTTCACAGAAACACATTTACCTATGTATGTGTGTATATGTTTAATGAAAGTTGAAGTTCCTTTTCAGATTAATTCATTTTGGAGCAAGTTACAACTTTTACTCCTTGCCTTACTTCAAAGATTGAAATACCTGAAGCCTGATCAGAGTTATTCATAAACAATCTGAAATCTTTCAGTATTGAATGTTCTTCATTTTTTAAAATCTTTTTTATTGTTTTTTGTGGAAGCGTTATAGAAGTTGAACTCTCTATGTACCAGGAACCTTTCATTCCTCTTGTAAATTCTTGTACACTGTGAAAAATTTAAATATCAAGAATTTTATTTGATAAAAGTTGCCATTTCCTCAAAGTCTCATGTTGTTTATGATACATAACAAATTATTAACATGTCATCCATGTGTATGCACAACTGAAACACTGATGATTTTTAAAATGTATTGGATTTAAAAATTTATATCCTGCCCATTTCCATTCTGGGCCTCTGGGTGGGTTAAAATATTCATAAACAATAATCAACCACCTAATCATTAAACCCAGCTAACAACTCATTTAAAAACTATAAAAGGCCTGAATAAAAAGAAATGTTTTATGAAAATTTTCCTCATGATAAGAGTTGCTGTTCAGTATGGAATAGGAGGTGGTGGACTCTTGTTTACTGGAGGTTTTTACACAGAAGATGGATGGCCATCTGGTAGAGATGGATTCCAAGATTCCTTCCAAACTATATATTCTATTATTCTGAAGTCTCTCCTGAATATAATTTAGAGAGGACCAGCTTCAGTTCCAATGGCTAGTTCTTGAATAGCCTAACCCCCACCCCCCCACGGAAAAGCAGAATTAGCTTTTGAATTAGCATGCCTACAGCAGGCCTGCAAAAGGTGCCCAGTTGAAGATCTCAAAGTTGGTGCTTAATGGAAAACAGATGTCCTCTCAAGTTATTGCTTTGATGTCTACATATTGATGTGGATGTTGGTAAGGTAAACCCTGCACATGCAACATTGGGGTTTCATCAATCAAGGAATGCCTATGTATGCATAACAGTGTTGTCTACCTGACTGACTGTTATACAAGCATAACAAAATGCTATTAAAACAAATGTTTTCATAAAATCAAGTCTACAACCCTGAATTTAATGAGTCAAATGTTTTTTTCTGGGCGTTCACTGAACAAGTTGCCCTTGGTTAAAAACTAGCCTGGGAAGAGTGCCATCCTGTTAATGTTAGCTGGCAATCTTGAACACAAGAAGAGCAATAGAAGAAATTGTGGTTATGGCAAGGAGGACTTCCAGCAGGCCACTTTGGGAGATGAGAGGGGATGGTGGTTTTGTCTTACAAAGCTGACTTCTCGCAAAAACACTTTTGGATTTAGTTATACTACAAATAGTGAGTATAACTCTGTCTTGGGTATTACACACATGACCAAACAGCTCTTCTAACCGGTAAGGGATAAGAAGAGGATAGAAGGGGATAGAAATACAATTGGAGATCAATACTGATGACGCCTTTACATGGTGCCCGCTGTTCTCCAACTACATTGTGAAATGATGCCTACTACTTTAAAAGATTGCTGAGCCCTGGAATAAATATCCAAAGAGAGTTAGTGTGCTGAAGTGGTTAAAATGTTGGATTGGCACTAGAGAGATTCAGGATGAAATCCACCCTCAGTGGCAGAAGTTCATTGGGTGGCTTTGGGATAGCCATTCTTCCAGCCCAAGCTACCACACAGGATTATTGTGGAAAAGAAAATATAAGGAATGTTCTTGAGCTCTATACAAAAGGTATGATATACATCTAATAAATAAATAAATAAATAAATAAATAAATAAATAAATAAATAAATACTTTATTTCTTCTTGCTGAGTTGGATGTGAAAGACTTGAGAACTGCTTCAGAGAAACAGGGAAAGGAGTTCTTAACAGAGATCACAATGCCTTCCCTATTGAGAAAATAAACATGTACTCTCTTGATTCATGCTGATTCCTTTGCCATTTTTCTGGAATACCCACAGGAATTCTCAGAGACTGTCATGCAAGTTTAGGAAAATACTATATTCCAAGGATCTCTTTTTTGGTGAACATCATGTTGTGTGCTGGAGGTGTCCACAGGGGGATCAAAATGTCAGGATGGTAGCCACATGCAAGAAAAGGGCCTTTGATTGCATGGTTGTGGCCATCACTGTGACTTTTTTGAAACCCCTGGGGACACCCCAGTTGCGTGCAGTAAAATTGTAGCATCTCTTTCTTCATCATCCAATAGGGAGCTCCATAACCACATAGTATGGATAAATGCAAAAGTGATCTTTGGATGAAAAGAAGGGACATTGAGAAGAAATTCAAAACTTGTATACCTAAGTTACTGTCAAAAATGAGGAAATGCCTTACCACAAATGAAGGGACAACTCTGCCTACGATTTGCATATGCTAATGTATATGTATAAATTCAATAAAAAATGATCACTGTATCTTAAATAGAAATTCGATATGTTTCAGCTTAGTAGTGAAGACTGTGACCTAGTTCTAGATTTGCCTGCTCACTGCTGACATATAACATTTAGACCCCTGTTCTCCCTAAATGAAGCTTGGAGTTGACAGCCTTCAAACAGAGGAGGCCTTCATCTGGCAGATTCTTTTCTGAAAATAGGATACTTGCTTGGGTGTCCATGGGATGGGCAAGGGCCAAACAACATCACGTTATAATTTGAATGATGTAGATCACAGAATTCATATTGTTTCTGTTATGCTGTTACAATGCATGTGACTTTATTGTGGTTTGCTTTAGACTTCTATAGATACATGGCCACTCTCCTTGCATTTGCGTTTCCTGCTCTGTCCACATCATTATTATGCTCAAAACTGCTTGAAATGCCTTGCAGATTAACAACTTGAAAATATTTAAATTGCTGGTTGGAAATCACCATGGACTCATTGCTTGGAGATTTATTTCAAGCAACTCTTCTTGAGAATAGCATGCCTTCTTATTGAGTCCTTTCTTTAACTGGCTTTGATAGCTTGAATGGACTCTCAGGTTCCTACTCCCATGAAAATCTGCTACACTGAATTGAGCTGGAAGGCAGGAAGTTCATTGAAGAAAGAGTCCATTCGATTTCTTTGAGCCTAATCAAAAGAAATATCCATGGATTGTCCGAGAAGTGCTAATCATCCAAAAGATACTAAAATGATAACCGTCTGAGGTATGGAAAGATGAAACCACAAGTTTCTGACATCTCTCCTCTCTTTGTTGTCTTTGGCATTGCTCTTTGAATGCAATCTACCTAACTAAATATTGACAGGATTATTCTTTTTTGTTTCAAGGAATACTTTTCTCTAGCTTTTAAAGTGGTGTTGCCCAGACTTTAAACCTTATTCTGGTGCCCTGGTCAGTGGCTAGAGATTATGGAAGTGGGATTTCAACCCATTTGGAAGGCACCAGGTTGAGGTAGGACTGCTTTAAAGTAACAATCTATTGTCTTCCTCCTGCAGTTGAGAAAAAGGGATGGAGACAGAAGCTACACAGCTAGATATATGATCTCTCTTCCTGACTCTTAGTGTTCCTTTTGTGCAAAAAGACTGTAAAGATTTGCAGAGAGATAGAGCCAATGTGAGAACAACACTTGTCCTGACAGAAGGTATGTAACCTACTCTTGCTTTCCCCACCCCCTTTTACCCCTGTGCACTTTTCTGGCAGACATCCTTGAGCATTTGAGACGGATGTGAGAGAATTTTCAGCCCTCACTGGAAAACAAGCCAACTAAACATAACAGATTACATCAGCTCAGGCTTTTCAATTCCTGGATGGTAGCAGCGTGCTAATCCAAACTTCATCCTGGATTTCGCAAAGTAAAACAAGGGAGGCTGGCAAGAGGACAAATTGAGGAAATTGACAACGGCAGGCCTTGTGGGCAAGAGGCTGTATAAAGCTCCAAAATTTGTAAGCTGATCTTCAGAACTTCCACATTTGGTTCTTCACTCCTGTATCCTAGAGCAGAAGACATCCAGATTGAACTTTTGCAACCTGCCATTGAGGACAGTGGAATTGTGCTTTCATCACCAGGAGTCATGAGCAGTTTTTTGGTGTTCACTCTACTTCTGGTACCCATGCATGTCAGAGCTACCTGGAGCACCAAGTATGCAGTAGATTGTCCTGAGTCCTGTGACAGCAGTGAATGTAAAAACCCGCTGCATTGTAAGCGGACTGTGTTGGATGACTGTGGCTGCTGTAGGGTGTGTGCTGCAGCTCTGGGAGAAACTTGCTACCGGACAGTTGCAGGCATGGATGGTGTCAAATGTGGGCCCGGACTGAAGTGCCAGTTTTTTTCTGAAGAAGATGATTTTGGAGATGAGTTTGGTATCTGCAAAGGTAAAGAATGGTCACTAGATAGCGTTACCTATCATGATACTTAATGGTTAATGTATAGCTGTTGGAGACTGCTCCAAGAAATATGTAACATTTTTGGGGTTTTTTTGTTTTGTTTTGTTTTGGTAGACTTATTTCAGGCATATGAATTATCCTGCTGAGGTAGGGTAATTCCTGTGACGTGGGAAAAGATACAAATAGCTATTGATGGTATTCATATACCTAGTACAGGTATCTTCATTTTACCAAAGTCTATAAAATGGGTCATAATTTCTTTGCTTAGCAGGCTGGAAAAGAATTGCCTAAGGCTGCCAGCAGGTCAAGCACTTAATCCTAATTCTACGGGCACTGTATTTCCTAGAGAATGCTTCACTTTTATCCACAGGGAAGCAATATGCAAATATTGTCTGGGAGGTTTCTATAAATATTGCAAAAGCATTTAGGCCAATATTCTTTCCCAGAAGTATATAATACAGTATATGATATGTGCAATCAAGAAAGTAACACCTGCATTTTACAACATAGATAAAAGCTTTGGAAGGAAAGCATAGATGGGGTAATTGTGTGCCAAACAGTTCCTTCTCTACAACACCTTCAAAACAGCTGTTGAGGTTTGAGGTTCATATCAGTGCCCCCTTGTTCCCTGTCTTCTTTCCAAAGTTTAAAATGTATTTGCTGTTGCAGTCAAAAATGCAGTCCTATTAACACTGGCATTTTATGAAATATATTGTTTTATCCCGTTGAAAGTGGCAGATGGTGTATATTATGTAAAAAGCAGAAGTGGAATTCTAGAGTGGATTACTTTAGGCTGCAGAAGGAGGATGCCATCTTTTTTTGTGCTGCCCATGTTAAAAAAAAAAACCTTCTGCACATTGCACATGAGAATGTCACATAGAAAAGCGCTGTTACATTCTTCTTTCTGGTGAAGGAGGTTTGCATATGGAGACTCTGTTTCTTTCTCTCTCTTTCCTCCCTGCACCAGCCTTCCACAATTCCAGATGTATGGGACTTCATCATAGCTGAAAACCATCTGATTAAGGAAGTCTCTTTCTCTCTCCTTCTTTCTCTCATATATGATCAAAATATAACTTTTCATCTGCGATCTAAAGCGATACGGTTCATTCCAGTCTACTCATTTCTTTTGCATAACATGTACATAGTCTCTTAAGCTCCCGAACCCAATACTGGAGATGTCTTTACAAATCTTGGCAGGAGAAACTATAGCTGTGGATTCTTCCGCTTAGGCCAGCAAGGACTGCATAATTATCAATGAGGCAGAAATGGTCCAGTTAATTTGGAACAAGGCTAACAAACCTGCAAGGAAACCTGTACAGAAGTCAGAAGGAATCTGGTGGTACCTTTTTGTTATCATAAACTAACCAGTCTATACAGGTGTAGGAATCTGTTTCTACTGATAAGTGAATAGCCTCTGTTGGATCAGCTGAGGCCACAATCTTATAAACATTTGTTGGGGAATAACTTCTAAGTGACTGTGTTCAAGTTCCCTTCAAATTTGGAATTATTACTTCTGAGCAACCTTGGTGTTGGTAGTTTTACAGAAAGCACATTCTTGCAAACAGGCTTTTTGAGTGAATGTATTACATATTTACATGTTGAAATGGTTTATTGTGGGCCTCAAACATTTAAGGAAGGAGAGGATAAGCTAAATACCATTCTGACTAAAGAAATAGTTCAATTTGTTCCATATATAACTTCAGTGACTTCATTTATTTAAATTAGTGATACAACTCTACTCTGCACATTGTTCTTACTTGAAGTTCACATGGAAGTAGATCCCGCTGTGTTCAGTGTAGTTTACTCCCAGGTGAGCATCTGCCGATTTTCAACATTAGACTCCAAACATAGTTATTGGAAAGTGAATCTATTCAACAATTAGTTTGATCATCAGCCTATTTTGATGGAACACCTGTCTTTTAAATAAAGTATTCGCGGTATGTCACCAAAGAAACATCTTAGATGTTGACTTAGACTTGCCAGTCTACTTTAACTTGGAAGTACTCATCACTTAGTAAAATAGCACAAGACTTGTTTTTGTTGTGATAAACTAATACAACTAACTGCCTCCTACAAAATTGAGAGAGAAAATGGAGAGCCAGTTTGATCTAGTGGTTAAGGCACCAGGCTAGAAAGCAGGAGACTGTGAGTTCTAGTCCCACATTAGGCATGAAAGTCAGCTGGGCGACTTTGGGCCAGTCACTGTCTCTCAGCCCAACTCACCTCACAGGGTTATTGCTGTGAGAGATATAGGAGGAGGAAGGAGTTTAGGTATGTTTGCCACCTTGAGTTATTTATAAAAATAATAAAAATGGGATTAAAAAAAATCTAAAAAAATGTTTCGGTAATGAGCTCAGTCTTGTATGTGTTGCCTACATACAAGAAGGACATAGCAGCAGGACTGGAGAAATCCCAGGGCTTACAGAAGTGGGAAGGAAGGAAGGAAGGAAGGAAGGAAGGAAGGAAGGAAGGAAGGAAGGAAGGAAGGAAGGAAGGAAGGGAGAAAAACATCCCAAATAAAGACCCCCCTCTATACAAAAGCAAACTAAATAAAGATAGAGGATGGAGGCTGCCCACTGAGTACAGAATGCGGAATAAAAATTGGGAGAAGGGCATGTATAAAATAAATCTCAGAGGCTTCTAATCTTATACAATGTATACATTTTGCTGTTCAACAAACAAACAAGGCTACTGGGAAGATTTTAAGCCCCCACTAGAGGATTAATAATGTTGATAGACAACTCTGTTTACAAGATAGTGCCTAAATATACTTTATAGTTGTTTCTTCCTCCTCCTCCTCCGTCCAGATACAAATGACTGAGAGAAAGACATATGAACAGGCCTAAAGTGTGCTGGAGGATGATGAGGATCCTTCACGTGCAAGGTTCTAAAATCTTCTAAAATACACCATAGTCATTTGAATGAAGATTTTCTCGACTGTTAAGAACAATTTATGTAACTGTTAGGTCACTACCAATAGGAAGTAAGAGAATGAGATACTTCTGTAATTCAAATAAGCGTTTTGATCACTTTCTCTCTCCCCTTCTCTCTCTCTCTCTCTCTCTCTCTCAAAATTTAATTTTCTATCTGCAGTCTAAACTGATACAATCCAGTTCAGCCTATTTATTTATTTATTTATTTATTTATTTATTTATTTATTTATTTTTGCATAATCTGTATATAGGCTGTTAGCTCTTGCAAGCATTGGGGTTTCTCCAGTCCTGCTGATACGTCCTCCTTCTATTAGGAAGAGAAAAAGAGTCTTCTATTGTTCAAATAATCATTTTTAATGATATAAAATTTAAGCTTGCATTGGAAACAGATATACATGTAAATCTGCTTTAAAGTACAACATGTTTTGTATATTTTGTTTTTAACTTCATAATACCAATGTTGTTGTTGATGATAATATACCTTGCTTTCCTGCTTATATATGTACTTAAGATGGTTAATATGTCATGTACTGCTATGTCCTAAAGCAATTGACACTTTCCTGCAACTGGGCCGAATTGTTTAGTTTAAATAACTTGCATGTTGGAAAAGGCCAATATATGTTGGAATCATTAGAATTTTGACCCATCTAGACTCAAATGTCAATTTTAGATGTTGATTCAAATCTCAGTTCAGGAAGAATGTTTTGGACAGTCAGCCTAAATAACTCACAAGGCTGTTAAAGGGATAAAATAGTGAGAGAGACAGCAACTGCATATCCTATGCTTAGCTTCTTGGAACAAGCCTAGAATAATAATAATGAAACCAACCTTTTTTTTGTAAGTCACAGTATTGAGCAAAGTGTGAGAAAGCTTACATTTTACTAAAACAAAAACCATGGTTAGTAGTAAAATAGGGCTGCTAGGTCTGGGCTGCAGAAAGCCATGTGACCACTAGATGGGAGCAAAGAGATTCAGAAAATAAACCCATTGCTACCATCTAGCGGCTGTCTATATTTCTGCATCCCAGATAATAGCTGTAGATAAGAAGGAAAGGCCGGGGTTCATCACTGCTTTTCAGGCACACTCTAGAATTTAACCACTTTCAGAGAATAAACTGGTGGTGAGGAAAACCCCCCCACCCTGCTACAGAAATTTCAATTTGTTAGAAAAAAAGGCTAAGTTCTAGACAGGCCGTTTCAAACTTCTAAAATCAACTAAATGGGGAGGACAGACATTTTTGTAATACATACATATATTTTGGATCCTGAGGTGAAGCAGAAAGTTCTGTCTTTCTTACATTCCAAAGCCAAGGTGCAGAGTTCTCAAATTTAGCTAAATTAGTTTAGCAAGTACCATAATAATGCATCAGATAAGTAACGATTTGCCAAGGCTCCCCAAATCCCTCTGCTGGGTTGGCCCTGTAAAATACTGGCACTGGTGCCTATTTGCCCAGTCCCATTCAGGATTAGGTTGTAAATCACATTTTACATTAGACTGATTTTCTTTTATTGAAAAATTGCTCTTGTAAATATTACAAAGACTATTTTTTTCTTTTTAAAAATTTGTTCTAATGTTTTGGCTTTTTAAAAATTTAAATGAACAGCACAGGCATCCATGGGGTCCATGGGGGCGGGGGGGGGAATGTAAAGATGGCAGCCACGATCTTCTGATCCAAGCCTTTGTTTATGTGTGTCATGACACAGATGTAGCAAACAGCTTCATTAAAGAGACTTTGCCCCTTATTTTTGTACTAGCAAAACATTTATGGAGACCTTCTTGGTGATATCAACAGTCTGAAATCAGAAAAAAGCTGTCTTCAAAGGTGATAGATACTCCTTTGTAGAGGTTTTAAGCAGAGGCTGTTTAGAAGTGAGCAAAGACTGCCATAGCAGCAGATTTCTGCATCACGGGAAGACTGGATTAAATAATATCCAAAGCTTCTTCCAGCTCATTGTAGGAAAGGATTGTATCTTCTTTGAAGATAATGCACATTCAAACATGGGTATGCCATGTGAAAACAAGGAGTATGTTATTGTCTCAAGCTTAATTTATTTTTCCCTGCTATTTCAATATTAATACAGTTCTGGGTCCATTGGGATTGTTCTAACATCACTATGCACAAACAAACCTTCAAGTGAAAAGGAAATAAAGAGGGATAATTTGGATAATAGCACTACTCTTTGTACTGATTGATGTGAGCCATTTTTATATCTAGCCAACTTTATCAACTCCTCCCAAATTTGTATTTTAAAAGGCTGAAATCTAGGATTAGCCTCTTGGAAATGAAGAACAATATACAGTGGAAAAGAACATATTCACAGAATTTTTCAAGGAATAAAGATGATTTATTTACAGTGTTGAAAAATATAGGAAGATAAATGTATGAATACTGCTATAATGAATGTTCACGTTATTATATGATGAAGACCTGAAACCAGTCTTCCTCATTTGGCATTCTCCGCTTGCATGGCAACACAACTCACACAATTCCTAGGTAAATTGGTCCCCAGGATTTCTGGAAATTATGGTCCAATATTTCTAACAAGCACTATTTTGAGGGAAAGCGGCCTTAAATGAAGAGGTGAAATCTTAGACTAGCCAAGAACAAGCTCTATTGAACCCAATGGGGCTTACTTCTGATTAAACTGAAATAAAATTAATTGTGAAATAATGGAATACTTTGTAAAAATTGTGCATGTTTGTGATTCAGTGAATCCTCTGCATATTACTTAGATGAAGGCAGTGTTATAGTCACTGGGATTTAGTTCCATAGTATACATGCCTATTCAGTAAATTCAAAGAGAATAAACGTAAAAAATTATATTTAGGATTGCATTCATAACATTCTATTTAATTAATTTATTAATTATCAAATTTGTATGCTGCTGAATCTTCTAGACTCATGGTGGCTTGCAAAATGCTAAGATAGAGCAAAAAACTTCCACAATATAACACAAGATTAAAGTATAGTAATAGGTCTATTGCTTTCTAATGTTTTATCTTGCAGAGTGTCCGTATGGTACTTATGGGTTAGATTGCCTAAGAATTTGCAGCTGTCCCTCTGGCATATGTGACAGAGTAACTGGGAAGTGTGTAAAGTTTTCTTTTTTCCAATTGGCTGCATCGAAACCTCCCCACCAACGAAAATTACTGCCACCTGCAGGTAAATCTAATTGTGTACATTTCTTAAAGATATAAAGCATTAGAAGATGTGTCCATGCCAAGGGCATTCTCCTTTTCAAATTGTATTAAATTAATTGAGCTGTGCACCACAATTGTATTATATGTACCCCAGAGAACTTCTCTGTAGATAGCAAACATGAGATGCTTTGCTTAAAGAAATATTTGACCTCAGTACTTATTTATTGGCTCAGAGTTCAGTAAATGCATATAGAGAAGAGTGTTGAAAATTAATAGTCATAAGTCATGGTGCTCTACTAATAAGAGTAATTACTGTTGTTGTAATCAACGGTAATTTGATTACTGATTAATCCTTCCCTGATTATTCCCCTGGCCCCCCAACTTCTGCTATGCTGACTCATTGGGGGGCAGGATGTTCCTGGGAGAGATAAGCAAAGAATGCCAGGAGTGTATGCCAAGAGTATATATTCCCAGTAGGGTTGCCCAAGGTGTCCCACCTGCCCAGCTAAAGCTATATTGGGCAACAGTGATATAGGAAGATGCTGGAGGCGAATGATCACTTTAATGACAATGCCAAAGGTATCCATTCATACTATGCGGGCGAAGGCAATGTAAACCACTCCTATATTTTTAACAAGAAAACCACATGGATTGAAGATCTATGTGGTGGGTAAGAGTTGACAATGACTTGATGGTACATAATCAATTTTTAAAAATCTGATTATTTTAGTTAAATATTTCATTGAAGAATTGAATATTAATAATTTGGTTCTTATGGAAAATCTGGGAGATTTATGTCATTGCTAATTTGTTCTATAGAGATATTCACGTTTACATCTCTCTTACTTGAAAAATTATAACTGAAATTACATCAGTAAACGTAAAATCAAATTCCCATGATTCAGGTCACATGATCATCACCATGCATTGAGAATGGACATGATATTTAAAGTTTTTATTGATTCAGATGAAAAGATAGTTGAAAATCTGTATCTTGATTTAAAAAAGTCTAATACCCCCTTTTTCTCTTTTAAACTTTCAGAGAATGACATGGGATCTGGTGATGGTAATTCGGTAGAAGAGGATTTTGTGAAGGAAAAAGACATTCATTCTCCAATCATGAAATGGCTAAATCCTCGCTGATATTAGCCTATGTGGGTTAGATTTCTAACCCATGCTTTTTTCCAATAAATAATGAATGTTCAACAAACCATTTTAAAAACAGTAGATTGTTGGCAGAGGAAATGGTAATTTTTTAAAAAAAGATCCAATTTATGTATCTTTGGGAAAAGATTGAATTTCAGCAAGAAACTGTGTACAGTGTACATGATTTTTAGAACATCTTTTGAATACTAAATGTATAATGAATCTTTGAATGTAAAATATTGTTGGAACTTGCATATTGCTGGAACTTACATATATATAGAAAAACATATATTTCTTATTTTTAACATTCTCAATTCTATATGTCCTGTACAAAATATTTATTCATCAAAGAACTGAAAATGTATGGGGATGAAAATTAGTATATGTACAGTCTAAACTGAAATCCTAATTCCACCAGTACAGTAACAATAATATAGAGAACTGATAGTTGTTAAATATGGAACCAGCCTTAATTCTGAAGATGAATATTAGAATGCTATACATATTACTTGCCAGATGTCCCAATGAACACAGTAGGTTTTCCTTTTGTACTAAGCATGCAGAGAATCTGCTTTATGGCCACGGTCTTACTCAGAGCTAAAACATAGGCTAAACAAGCTTGTTTACTATTACCAATTAGTAATAGGTAAATTACCCACACTTAGTTCTTCTGAGTCAGAAATGCATAGGTCTCCTGTTCATCTCTGCATTACCACTCCTTTGGCTCTGCTAACCTCAAAGATTAGTTATCTTCTGTTGAAATCAAGAAGATCGTAAAAGCTTTAAAGATGTCTGGCCTTAACTGGATTGTAGCCTGTTGTCTTCTTTATGGGTAATTTATTTGCGAAAATTAAATGGTGAAGGCTCTGTGTCTCATAATGTATTTATGGGGGTTAAATCCATTGTTCCCTTCTGCAGTCGATCAAAATTTAGGCTGGCTTGAACTGCTAAGCTGAACTGTATATCTGAAGATTGCAGCTGACAATAAGAGTGCCAATACAATCAACATTACAGAAGTGCAAACAATCGCTCTCTAAGTTAATGGATCATTTAAAGGCAAATAAGATTTGAGGCTCCTCCAGGAAATTTTGAGTTGAATAAAAAGGAGAAAACTGCTCATGTGGTTTGGTGGGCAGGATGAAAGAGTTTATTTAAATAGTGTTGTGAATATTTACATGAGAGTAACTCTTTCATTGTTGTTCTTTGCCAAATATGATGAATCCTTCAATGCTGTGTAACTAACTAACTGTTATTATAAGACTGTATTACTATAGTTGTTGTTACTGTTAATGTCATTAATCCTTAATAAAATGGGTAAAGCCTATTGCTTCCACATTCTGAGTTCTGTCCCGATTATCACATTTAATTCAACATACAGATAGGTTAATCTTTGGTATGTAAGCTTGCTCCTGCATTCTGATTTTTTGCACCAGGGCAAATATGTAGTTCAGGTGGTGTTACCAGATGTCTAGCAAAAGGAGGATATATCCTCCTTTTTGTCCTCAGGTCCTCTGTCCAGCAGGCATAGCCTTAAAGGCAAAAATTGTCTGGCTTTTTGAGTGTCTTCTATGTGTATGTGGGGTGAGATGGGATGGGGTTGGACTATTTTCACAACAGCAGTCATACAAGCTTTCATGTCTTGTAAATTGTCTGCTTCTTTTTTTCCCTTGTCCATCAATAGACTCGACAGCCTATATTTACATTTTTTAACTTATTTCCTGATTCCAGCAATCAGCTTTAATCCAGTCCCTTCAAATCTATGATCACTGTAGTCTGTAGATCACATGACTTGCCATATTTTTCTATGGTGAAATTTGAAAAACACATTGTTGTCAGTTCTACATTGTGGGTAGCACATATTCTTGAAAACAAAGATTTGTTGGAAAAAATATTGCAATTGAAAAACCAGTCTTTCTGATGCTGGAAAACGTAATGTCATATGCATGTAGGCCTAAGTACTTTGTTTGTTTGTTTTTGCAGTTTTCTGCTGTACTTTTTGTTGCTGATGCCAAGTAAATTAAATAGTTAGTGTGTCCTCCTTTTGCCCCCATTTGTCCTCCTTTCCTATTATCCAAGTCCTCCTTTGCCTGTTCAGATATCTTGTAACCCTAAGTTGAAGCTTCTGCCAAAATCAAAATGTGAAAATAACCTGTAAATTGTCGAACTGGGGATATTTAGATCCATAAAAATGGTGGAAAAGGAAGCACGGAAGCTGACTTTCCTGTCCACTAGTGGTTTCCCCAAACACTTTCCAAGTGGACAGGAGATACATCTGAAAATAGAGTACAAAGTGGAGGGCAGCACTTTGCATGAGTGACTTCTCTCTTGTTCTTCTTGTTCTCTCACAGACAGCCTCTGCTTTTGGAGGGATTTAACCAAATGGGATGGGAATTAGGGAATTTGAAGCCCTATACATCTGGAGGGTAGTAGATTGGGAAAGGCTGAGGCAAATGGTAAATATCCCCTCAGTAATTTTAGATACTTTGTTTATGGCAGGGGTGCAGACTCTATTCAATTCAGTACAGGTCAAAACATATGTGTTGCACTGAATCAAAGAAGAGTTACAGGTTCCATGAAGTCACTTTCTACACTGCACTAGGAGAGAGAAAGAGATCATAATTGAGTTCATCCATTGCACTAAGCCATTTGATCAATTTTGGCTTAACGTGATGTGTGAATTCAGTCACTGTGTTTTGTAATCATGGCTTATGGCTTAATATATATTAGCCCAGATAACTGTGACTGAACAAAACAATCATGGTTAATCAAACCATAGCAAAGTGTGCTCTCTGAACTGCCCCTGTCTGATATGCAGCTGAAATATGTGAGCTTATAGGCAGCCAATTTGTCTGTGGGAAAATGGGGCATCAGCATGTCAAGTAACTTCATTAACCACGTCAAAAATTCCTTGGGAAGATCTACTCACGTTGAAGTAGCAATAACAAGTCATACAAGACTTAGCCTTTCAATGGAACAGATGCCTTATTTTATAATCATTCAATCATTTGAGATTTGCTTACACATAAACATGTGGAAATAGAAAGCACATCTATGCTAGCGAAGCATGACATATACTTGGTTGCACTACCATTAAAAGTCAGCCTAACGTTTGGCACTAATGTGCAAGAATGCCTAAACAATTGCTACTAATGCTAGAGGAAGGTGAATTGTTCCAGACAAATAGCAGATTATAAAATGTTCTCTACAACTACCTCTGTCAGATCTGGAGGTTTATACTCACTCTGTTGTACCTTGAAACACGGAACATGGTAACCAGAATGTTTTGTCAGGCAAGAAGGCACAAGAACAGAGTATTAGAAAAAGGAGAAAGGTCTAAAAATGTTAGGGTTGTAGACAAATATGTAGAATTATAGCTATTATAGTGCTATTTTAGTGCAATTCAGCATGCGCCACAGATAAACACTTTGACTTAAAAAAAAACCCCACAAATTTAATGACTCAGTTTAAGGAGTCATCCAATAATTACTGCTAATCCCTTAGATAACCCAGGCTTTATGAATGTGCATGTTCTGCAAGTAAGATTTCCATTTACACTGTTTTTTCCTCAAGGCTAGCATGAGAACTTTTTTTTGCTTGAGACAAAGAACAAGGTGCACTTGACGTCTGTTTGTGTTGACTGTGGATTCTTACCTTCAAACTGGGAGTCATCCACCATCTCTGAGGCCTCGGAGCCATGTGCATTCCCAAACTTCTTTTTTGGGAATCCTGGAATCCCACTGGTTATAGGTGCCCAAAGTGGGCAACATAAGTGTTTGCCCCTTGGTGGTGGGAAGCACACAAAACTCTATACACACCATCATTTTTAACATTATTTTAAATAGATACAGCAAGCATGCAGAGCTTGGATCCTGGAATATTTTCCAACCTGGCAGTGGCCAAAGGAAGCAAATGTATGTTCTTCTGTGTAATGAAATAACATGTTGCATGAGTGTGTAAGTTTCTGCTTTCCTCTTGTGTTTGGCCTGATTGTAGTTGTGCATGTGAGTGTGTGTGTGCTCACACTGGGAAACATGGGGCAAGCTAAGTATTCTCTGCTCAGGCTAATGTGATCAGAAGGAAGATTTAAAGTGGACCAACTGGCAGCATTCTGGGTTGCTATCTGAGAGCCTTTCCTGTAAGGACGCACTGAGAGAATTTGGAGACCATTTTTTGCTCCACATTCCCTGGTCAGAACTAAAAAAAAAAAAATGGGGGGAGGGCTGGCTTCCCTATCCCCCTAAATTTGGTCCAGTTCTGTTATCTTCAGAGAGTTATCCTGTTGACAGCCAGAGTCTTGATCCCCCTTACATAATTTCTATCTAGTCCTCTGTTGGGTTGGAAAGAATTAAAGAATCTACATCAGTAAGGGAACAATACAAAATCCCTCCCATTTATTACATTAGGTTATATATACTTCCTCATACAACTATTCAGAGTGGCTAGCAAAGAACTAAGCAACTTGATGAAATCCAAAAACTAATTTCAAAACTGAAAGATGGCAAAGCCTCAGATAAAGATATGATTTTGCCAGAATTACTCAAAATAAATCCTGATGGGTGGGCCTCTGTGTTAGCCCCCTTATTTACTCCCATTAATCACTCTTTTTTGCTCCCCAGAGAGTGGCTTAATTCTATCACTCTCTCAATATACAGATGGCAAAATCCAGCTATCTGTTGCCCAATTAGCTTAGTGTCAGTAATTAGCAAACTCTGTGCCTGATTTTTATACCATAAACTTTTAGATTGGATGCACTCAGGGAGTATCTTAGCTCCTGAACAAGCAGGTTTTAGATCAGGATATTCCATAATAGATCTATGTGAAATTTCCCATCATTTGGCTGAAAAATACTCTAGCCCTACCCATGGCACCCTTTACACTGCTTTTATTGACTTAAGGACAGTCTTTGACTCAATTCCTCATGAAAGATTATGGAGGAAATGAGTCACAACATCCATTGATTGTTACCTTCTCAGGTTGATAATTTTGTGATATCAAAATTCTACAATGCGGATTACAGGCAACTGTAATGGTGATTTAACTATCCCTATCCCTATCTTCAGAGGAACCTTGCACCTTTATTGTTCAACTTCTATATGAATGAATTGTGGCCCTTTCTAAACCAGAATTTCACTCTCTCTTGCCCACTGTCCTATTTCAATTCTTTTGTATCCAAAAGACATCCGTTTTATCTGTAACCAAGTGGGTCTTTGTAGATGCTTAGCTGCTTTAGCATCCTACTGTTCTAAGCAATTTCTTGAAGTCAATCACACAAAAACCAAGGCTCTAGTTTTCTTTAGAAAGTGCTTTAAGTCCCCTGTTAAATGGGAAATTAACAAAAGACCAAATGATGAGGTTAAAGATTTCAAGTGCCTAGACTTCTATTTCCAACCCTTCACCCTCTTGAATGGAGTTTCTCAACCTTGGCAATTTGAAGATGTATAGACTTCAACTCCCAGAATTCCCCAGCCAGCCCATCTTCAAGCTGCCCAGGTTGAGAAACACTGCTCTGGAATGACCAACTGAGTGAGCTTTCTATTAGAGCTCAAAAATTTCTAACACAATTGTAAAATGTGCTAGTTATCAAGACAATAATTATGTTCCTGCAGCAATAAAACAGTATAAAGCAAAGGTTCTGAGCTTGCTGTTATATGGTGCACAACTTTGTGTTTATAAGGATGCTCCTGCTGTTCAAACTAGGTTTATGAAAGTCATCCTTTGTGTTCTGTGCTTATGCCCTTGTTTAGCTAGGGTTTTACTGCATTTCTCTTGGGGCACCCTGAAACTTAGCCATCTCAGATTTTGGTTGAAACAAATCCCTTGGGGTGAGTCTCTGGCTCACCTCACCCTACTGGATAGATTTTCCTCATCCCTGAGGAGGCAAATTGATTCTGATCTGGCATTTCTGGCCTCTCATCCCTGATGGTGTCATCACTTGGCCGAGATAAAGCCTTAAATGAACTTAAACAGAGGATTTGGAATTTAGATCTACAAAATGACAGGGCCAAAATCACCCACCCCTGTAATGGCACAATTGCAAGTACTCCATGGATGATTTCTAGCTATCTTATAACATCCTACATGTCCTACATGTCCTACATAGGAGGTTTTTTAATTGGCTCAAACTGGTGCACTACCTATTAAGGAGACCTTAGGCAAATATACTAGTCTTTTGTAGAAAAATTGTATGTTCATCTGCTCAGTTACAGAGACTGTGTCAGTAATACATGCATGGTTAGCTGCTCATTGTAACACCCATGGTGTCTGGCATTCATAAACTTGATTATCAGAAATTTTAGTTTTCTCCCTATTCAAGAAATTACAGTCTTCTTTTTGTAAGACCTAACTTAGACAACCACTATAAAGGTTGCCAGGTTTCTATGGCCTGCAGAAGCTGGGTGAGATCCTTTTATTAATTGTTTCAGGGTTTTTTTTTTTTTGTATTTTAAATTTTGTACTTGAGTTTTATTGGTCTGGGACCATAAATAAATAATTTGATTTAATATATAACCTATTTGTGTGATTAGCCTGTGTGTTAGGATGAGAAGAACATTGCTTATGCCCAGAAGTTCATGAAAGGAGAAAAGGATAAATAAGAAACCAATGAAGTTTTAGTTTACCAAAGTATAGCAATTATAAATGAACCTAAATCCTTAGTGTTCATGAATGCTAAATATAAAAAACTCACTGTTTTCATGCTACCTTCCAAAAGTCAGCCTGCACAGCACTTTTACAGGGTGCTAAAGAACAGAGATTAATCTATCCCATGGGTACCAAAGCATATATTTTGAAAGTAGGTATCATAATTAACACCTGTCTATAGCACCATATCTCTTTAAATAGTCTGTTTTGATCACTGCAATGTTTTGCAAGTATTTCCTGACACCTGGAAATTTGGTAAATATTTCCTGTTTTTATTGTGTCTGGAGAAGACAGGAATTTTCCAAGTTGAATCTGGTTCCTTGACAGACACTTGGATGACCTGCAAATGGGTATTTATTAATTTTTTTCTTATTGGATGTCAAATGAAGTCATTTAATTTTGGAACAGACAGATTTGATTGTTGGGATCCAAAGCTAGTTGAATGATGACTGTGATATCATTTTATACTTTTAAGATAATTAAAACATTTTACAAGTGGTGACTATAACCATACAAGCTTATAGGTAAAGCATGCAGTTTTTAATCATGATTAACCATTCCCCACACATGGTCTTTTTTTTTCATTCTTGATGGATGCAATCTAAACACAATTACAAAGGAGTAAGCCCATGGAACAAAGTAGAACAGGTAGTGGTATAATTCCAGCCCCAGCAAATGCTGGAAACATGTATAGGAACACTCTCTAACTCTCATAAACTGATGACAGACACCAGGCAGCCTTTGACAAACTTCATTCCCACCAAAAATCCTTGGTATACTGCATTCACAGTTTCATGTTTCAGGTCTATGCCCATCTATCCATCAGTTAGCCTTAGTGCTCAAAGTAGGCCTTATTTTAAGAAGGGGTTTATTTAATTCTTTATTTCAGAAAGATTTAGGCCATTTTTTAGAGTTCAAATCTTCCCACGTTGGCTTACAAAATCAACAATACTTACAATAAATATCAGAATTAATAAAGGCTAGGGATAACACAACACAACACAACAAAAGCTACTTCAATATTAAAACTCCCACCTTAAAATATTAAAAACCATTGTGGTTGCATAATTGCAGCACTTGAGAAAAGCTCATAAAGAATAAATATATCTTCCAGGCTTTCCTAGAAAGCAAGAATGCATTTATTGTATTTGTTTATTGCATGTGTATCCCACTTTCTCTGAGCTTAAGAAGGGGGGTGGGGTGGGGAATCTCTTTTTGCTCCTACCACAATTACCCTGTGTGGTACATTTGGCTGAGAGAGAGAGAGGAACAGGCCCAAAGTTACCCAGTGGATGTCATAACTGAGTGGGAACTTCTATGTGGCTTTTTCTGGTTCAAGTCCAACGTCTTAACCATCCTATTATACTGGCTGATGATGTCTTCCAAAGATTTGAGGCTATTGCAGAAAATGATCTCTCCATAATGGATGTCCATCTGACTGTGCTCAGAGGCAGCTAAACAAGAAGACCCTTCCTTGCAGGGGCTTTTGTCAATCTCACCCTGGTTTCTTTGGTCTGGACTTCAGAGGGGAGCCGCAGAAAACTAGCATTTGTAATGGTATGTGGGAATGACCTTGGGAGAGCTGCAGATCAGACAACCGTCATTCAAAGGTATTGCAGCCCACAGAAGCAAAAGGGACATGAGAAGCATCTCAGAAGGGACCCTCCCTAGTTTTCTGGAAAGTAAAAGTAAAGGAGGGGAGAAATACTTTCAGACTTACAAAATTCTGTTACTGTGACCTCACAGTGAACGTAGCGTTAGTAGTCATGGTCTGTGCTTCTTGTCTGGACTAGCTTGAAGGGCCGACAGCATTTGCCTTGCAGGACCTGAAGCTCTGGAACCAAGGAGGTGAGGTGAGACAAGAGTTCCCTCCAAAGGGGAAATGGAGAACATCCTATCTCAAAAAAAACATTGAACAAAAGCATCCTAGCTTCATAGCAGTTTCTTAATGGCTTCTGCACCAGAATTAAATCATCTTAGCTTTCCCATGCCATTGATATCATGGAAAGACAGAGGTCAACCACCACAGACTTCTCATGTGGCTGGAGCATAATATGGTTTCTATGCAGAGACCCATGTATAAGTCCATCTTGTCCTTAACCAAGGGCAGCAAAATGTCTTTAGATGGATTTGTCCATTCTCACTTCTTATTTATATATAGTCACTTGCCTATTAGAGAACATCCTCATAGATCACCCACATCCCCCCATTACTCTTTATTTCTCTCTTCCTGTCTCCAGTTGGAGGAGGTGTACTCTGATAGATTTTTTAATGGTGTTCTTATTTATTATTAGAGACAAGTCAAGATGGTGAACATTGGTCCATGCAATCACCAGGAGTCAAACCTGACTTGATGGCACCTAGCTAACTATTATTATCTAAGCGGATTGGTGGGCTGGAAGTTTCAGCCAAATGCTGTAACAACTAAGGATATTTTTAGTTGGATGGTTGCACAGAGCGGGTTTGATTTGCTGGCCTAAATTACCCATTTCATTTTTATGATACTCTGATCTTATTTATTTGTCAGTGGTTTTATTCATACTGTTTTAATCCTGTAGTAAATCACTCTGCAGGTTTTGTGAAGAAAAGTAGAGTATTCTTAAACAAATAATCAGAACCAATGAAACAAAATAATTCTAAAAATCTTTCTGTCAACCACAAATTGATAACAGAAAAGACTATTAGAAAAATAATATTGATTTTCTTTTTAATTTCAAAATGTACTTCTTGGAGAATTCTGTGCTTGTCAACATGATGGGAAATGAATTTTCAAAATGGAGAAATGGCCTGAAATGAAGATCAAAGCATTCTTTCTCTTCCTAGGTCTATTTTTGAAGAACAAGGCCAAAACACCAAACTGAAAAGCTATTGAAATCCAAAAACAATATTAGCAAGACCTGAAGAATGAAGTACAATGGAAAAGAAGAATGCAAGAGAGTCCTTGCAGCTGTGACACATTTTCCTACTTGCTATTTTTAGCATGCTATTCCTGATTTTTATTTTGGATTTGTTTGGCCTCCTATAATACTTCCCCTAACACTTTTATAGCTCTTCCTTATAGAATGCATTTCAAACATTCTTTTCTTTCCTTCAGAGGAAACCCAAGCACTCCTGGCCAGCTTTAGAGATATATGTTTATCTTGGCAAAGTTAACATTCTTGGTCAGTACCATTTAGGAAAACTGTTTAGTTGGGTTTTTTTGTTTAGCTTCTTAATATTCATGGTTTTCTAGATCTTATTTTGGATGAAGTTATGAATATTAGATTATTGACAGTTCAGGCCTAACATGTTATGCAGATCCAGCCCTATCCCATTAGCAGAATAATTTGGAGTGGAATTTAGTATTAATAGAATGCCTGGATTTTCCAAATGGAAATAGAGATTTAGAAAAATATTGCTGAAATTGTGCCCAAGAGAGATTTAGCATGGCCATGTAGCTTAGTGTAGAGAGGACATACCTTCCAATAAAGGCTTTTTAGTGGCTGGTGCTGTGCTTGAAGTTCTCCTTTATTGGAAGAGCTGTCCTGTCTGTCCATTTTTGGCCCTAGGTTGCTTAATGGCTTTTGGGACTAAAGGACTAATATGGGGCTAAATCTATCACTTCATTGGCCCATCACAGTTCTTTTCTTCTCCCTTTTTTACTATTTCAGTCAAGAAGAAACCCAACATTCTGACCTGGTACATTTGTTGTCCCATCAAAGTACCAGGCAGAACCTAATCTGAATGTCTACAATCTGTTCCCATATTCCATATCTTGATTTATATCATGCAAATGTTACAAGTTTAAGCTCAAATCAGTCTTTCCCTTTCTACTGCTGTGCTTTTTATAACATCTTGCCTGATAAAGAGAACAGGAAATCTGGAAGCATCCACTTTCTTTTCTGAGTTGACCTATATTGTCCTAAAAGGGAATATTGGAACCTGAAAGCCAAATTATCAGCTCATTTTGTTGGGGGTCATCTTGATCCTTTGGCTGTAACAATCCAGCTCCATTAAACTACCGACCAAGATATTTTAGTGCCCTTTAGACTTCCAAAACATTTATTTGTACTTTGTAGAATGTGCACAAAATACTGCAATTTGGAGTACTTCATCTCAGAGTTACAGTCTCTCTATTCCATTCCCGTCCTCACCTGTTTTTCCTTTTCTTTTTCTATAGTCAATATTTTGTTGACACTAAGCATGCCTGGCACTCATTGGGATATTTAGAAACTTCCATTGGCTGTAGACCTCCTTCTGCCCTTTCTTAGATTAGGCACATGGACTAGAGGTTTCTCAGTATCTGCTATATTGACTTTGTCTTTTTTTTCTATGGCAGCATTAATCTACATGAAAACTTCTGCCAGTTATTTGTAAATTGTATGAAAAGAATTTCCCATTGCTTTTCCTTAGCTTTATATATTAATGTTTTCAGTGATGGCCCACTGCATGGCATCACTTAATAAAGAACATCCACTTGACAATGAACAGATGAGTATACAGCCACCAATTACAAAGAAGTTGATTTTGGTTGGATATCAGGAGGAACGTCCTGTCAATCAGGAGGAACTTCCTGTTTAACAATGATACAAACTACCTTAAAATGTGGTGGACTCTCCTTCAGTGGAAGTATTAAAACAGTGTGGGTGGCCATCTGGTGGGGATGCTGTAGGAGCAGGAGGTAGGATTAGTTTATCTGTGAGGGCCCTTCCAATCTTTCCATTCTATAATTCTATATAAAAATGCCACAAATATGAAAGATTTTTGGACCAAATTTCACATTATGTGTTATAACAAGATGACCTTTAGCATTCCCCTTGGTTCTAAGATTTTAAGAACTGATGCAACCAGAACCAAGGATAAACCAAGGTGAAACATAGAATTCATGACAGTTGATAAATGATTGATAGATAGATAGATAGAGTATACAGTGTTTTTCAATTCTTATGAACCTATGGATTTAGTTTTATCTTCTCATATGATTTGCAATTTTTTAAGAACGTGCTGGGTGAAGCCTTTTCTATTTCTTAAAAAAAAAAAAAAGAACTATGCTATTTTCAGGAAAATTGCAACTTATCCTCAGTTGATGTAAACAATGCAACTTTCAGACAGAATGGTGCCAAAGGACCAGTGAATAGCCTTCCGAGTGAGGCAGATAAGCAATATAACATTTGCTAGACATGAACATTGTGACCTGAGGCTGTAACCCTGATAAAGAATTCTGAAGAATTATAGGCGCTGCCTTATTCATTCACTAATCCCTCTGACTAATCCATTCCAAAGAACATGATGGTGGGGCCATGAAAGACTCAGTCATACTCAAAAAGTCTGTTGGATAGGACTTTGGGGCAGAGGTCCAAGGCTCCATCTAGCAGAATGAACAGGAGGATCCCCAAAAGCAGCAGGGTTAGGCTACAAGCGAACACCTCCAGTCAAGATTCTTCACCTGGACTGCCACACTTCTTCTTCTCCCAGATCTTATACATTTCCCCTATCCCAGAGTGAGGATAAATAGTTTTTTTTCTGACCCAACACACAGAGAGATCATTTTTTAGTAATGGGGTAGTTTCCCTCCAGCTGAGGGGAAAGAATGAAAGAGTGTGTATGGGAGACTGCCAAGGGGGTATGAATATGGCATGCACGTGTATGTTGCATATGTGCAAAGGATAATAGATGTCTGTGAATTGAAAAAAGGTTTCTTACCTCTGTTTTGAGTTTGGGGGCACAGATTGCCTAATCCTTTCCTGGTAGACAAAGTTCTATAAAGGAGGGGGGCCTTTTGGATGGTAGTGCTGTCTAGGCTATGCCTTCCCTAAAAATGGTTACCAATCCCTTTGTGCTTTTGGTCTCAGCTGAATCCTATCTCCAAGACTTTTAATTCTACTTCTGCTATACTATTTATTTATTTGTTTGTTTGTTTATGCTATTGAATTTATATACGTTAGTATATGACTGGTTCTATTGTGTACGATTTTTGTTCCTTGTGTTATTTTATAGAAAACTTCACAGAGAACATGTGATTTTAGATGGCAGACAGCAACCCTATCCCCTAGGCAGAGGTGATTAACATTAAACACGTTTTAAGACAGAAAATGTCAAAACCAGCCCAACTTTCAGGATTCTCACTAGCCTGAAGAACAGTTGCTATTACCACTTGTCTGAAACTACAGTAAATCCCATTGACCTAACTGGATTGAGCAGGCAGACATAGAGGGTTGCATAGCATCTGTGTGTTTCTGTCCTTGGAATGCATGCCCACTGGGTGAGGTGGGATTCTCACTAATTACTCCTTATGCTGATACATACAACACCCTGCTAGTGGGAAGAACAGTGCACATCCATATTAGCATTTTCTATTGTTCCTTCTCCAGTGAGAATGCAGTTTGCTGTTTACACCAGGTAGCAGCTTGTCCTGGTCTGGGCTTTGACTCTCTCCCTGATAATCGTGGTGTGATTAGGGTAGGGCAGAGAGATGGAGGGACCATACCTCAGAGTATAACCAAGAATGCCGCATCAATTTCTCCTTTAAATTCATTAACAATATGCAGAGGACTCAGCATTAGATTAATATGTTCCAAACAGACCTGCTTTTTAAACATGTTTTCTGGGTGAAGACATTTTTCCCCTAGCTAGAATCAAGCTTTTATATAGAAATTCCTCTGCATGTGTCTCTTCAGTGTGTGTGCATTGCTCACAGCTCATATGTGTGCACAGGGTTTGGTATAGTCACAAATGTTTCAGGCTTCATAATGCACTGATTGGTGTCTTCCATTCATGGCCAGTGTGATGGCCTTCTCAATGCATAATGTCTGCTTGGCTGGCAACGGCAGTTTTAGAGTCACATGAAGGGGTTTATTTATACAGCTATTGCTCTGTTGTTGATTCTGATTTTGGTTGACCAAAATATTCAACTGGCTGTGCCACGTATTTCCAAAGAACATACTTTTAGGTCAGTACACTGATGTTTACAACCAAAGCACTCCCAGTGGCTTTAGCGCAGCTACTCCGAGCAATGTAATTTGAACTATTAATTTTTTTTAAAAAAAAAAGCTTGCTAGTTTATTTTTAAACCTTGACATAATATAGTATGGAATCCATTGCCCAGAATTTAAAGTATTTTGTTAGACACCCAACTATGGTCTCCAGTGTTGTGATTAATGGAATGTGCTGGTTTATTTTTCCCTTGAGAATCTGAAAGGCTAAAAGAAAGATCACAACTAAACAAAAGCATATCAATAACAGGAAGCTGTTGGTGAGAAATACCCTGATCTTCCTGTAAATTCACGTCACCGCACTCCTCAGGGACAAAGGTGCACGAACAGCCCAGTAAATAATTATGATTTAATATGGGCCTTGTAATGCTGTTTACCGTACAACAACAAAAAAGAATTGTTTCTCAGGGTGCAAAAAAAGCAAATAACAGAAACCCGTATCAATCTAATCAGGAAACACTGATGTTATGTCTGGGTCAGCTGCTGAAAACAGGTTGTAACCCATCAGCATATTGACTAGATAGCAGGACACGCACCCGAACAGAAAGATCGGTCGTACAAAGCCCGAACCTTCAGATGAGAATAAACTGCAAAATAGAAGTCAGTCGACTTCTTGTATGCATTTCTTCTGCTGCACCAAGCACAAACAGTTCAGAGTAAGATTGCAACATTCCTCTCAAGATGTTTACCGTATTTGCTTGGAATCTACAAAAAAAGAAGCATCTTGTCCTCCTTCTTTGCTTGTGTTTTTGTGCGATGCAATGTGGGAATCTTGTGGCTTGGCTGCCAAAGAAAATGCTATAAAAAGGGCAAATGCTTATAATGGCCTTTAGGGCAGAAGTTGGAATAAATAGCTCTCAAGTGGGTCTTCAAGCATTTCCTAACAGGAGAGCTCTGGACAACCACTCACTTCCAACACTGCATTCCATTGTGCCCCATCCCATATTCTCCTTTTCTTTTCTGTCACTTTACTCTGGGGTTGCTGAGCAATGCCATTCCATGTTGGCCTTTTGGTTTTGCCTTTTCCCCCTTAGTGATTTTGGGGCTTCTGCAAGTCTTGTGGTTCTGTTCAACTGGCCGATGCCTCCCTCTGGTGTGCAGATGGTGCCATTTTGTCTGCAATCATACTGGCACTTATCACATGTGGAGTCCTTGGGGTTCTCTGAGTTTGGTTGTTTTCTTGAAGACGTTTTGTTACCCATCTAGGTAACATCTTCAGTGCTAGCAGTGAAGTGCTTCAGTTACCTAGATGGGTAATGAAACATCTGCAAGAAAACAACCAGGCTCAGAGAACCCCAAGGATGCCACAGTTCAACCCTGAGCTACGTATATTATCTTCTATTGGTACCTACCACACGTTCAGTATTAGGAATGGGGCTTTGATTGGCAAGTTTTGAACTTAGAAGCTCTGTGAGCTTATCTCATATTTGACCTCAGGAGTGTATTCACTGGAAGATTTTAGAATTGACAGTGGAAGATGTCTTTGTTCAACTAGCCATGTACTCTAGTTGTACATCATACTGTACAGTAATGTGTGCTTTTCAGTTGAAAGGGCTCCATGGCTGAAGGTGCTAAACTTTCCCCCTCTTTTACAAATTATCTAACAATATCACTCTTCAGCTCAATTGTGAAAGTATTAGTACAGCTTTAGTGACTTGTTTATTTAATAAATTGATATGGCTGCCTATCTCATATGCATGACTCTGGGCAACTAACAGTTTTCTTCAAATATAAAGTATAGAGTAGAAGCCATTAAAAAAAATACTACAATCAGGCCTACTTCTTCATACCACTAAGGTTTTTGTGTTTGTGCTTTGGGCATGACATATGGCCATCCAACCTTGACTGGCCTTGAAAGTTAGGCAAGATCTTGCCTGATTAGCACTTGGATCTAAGACTTCCAGGGAATATTAGAACTGTAGTTAAAGTGGGAAGTTGAAAAACATCACAGAAGAAGGCAAAGTTGAATCCCTTCTGCATTGCTGTCAAGAAAATGATACAACCACATCACTGGGAGTTGAGTTCAACTTAAACGAGACCTTTTTCACCTTCATAAACAGCCTTCCATAGGCTCTTCTCTGCCAGATGTGTTGGATTTCAACTCCCATAATCGTCAGGAAACATGGTCACAATCTGTCTGGACATTATGGGATTCAAATCAACACATCTGGATCACAGTAGGTTGGGAAAGCCTAGCAAAAATGATGGAGATCTTCAGCAATGAGCAGAGAAAATTTGCTTTAATCAGTGTACTAATTAAAGACAAGTTCAAACATATTTGCTGTTTCGTTTTGCTCCCACAAAGTCTCTGTACAAAAAAAAAAAGCATTAAAATATCTGTGGCATCTTGTACCACCACTTTATCCAGCTTCTCTCCCAAAATATTTTGGAGATAATCAGGCAAGCAGTTATGTAAAAGCCGTTTAGAACAATTCAGCCTTTGTAAAAGAAGTCTGGGAAAAACATAATTTGCAAAAGGAAAAAAAAACCTAGCATCTTCATTTTGGCCTGTCAAATTTTAAAGCAAAGTTCAAGTCAGGGCAGTGGTTTAATTCATAAGTTTTGTAAAAACAAACAATAAATAATAATTAAATAATTAAAAATTCCAGAGTGAATTCTACCACTCCACCTTCTAAGTCACTATTGAAGCACTATGAAAAGAAATGCCAAGTGTCAATTTTTGAAAAACGTACAACAAAGATTCTCTGAAGAGATTTCAAATTATTTTTCAAAGCATATTTATATTTTCTTACCTATCTGAACTAATGCTTTGCTTCCAAAGAATCATTGTTTAAAATAGTGCTGAGTGTCCCTTGAACTTCTCATCATGCTTCCAAATCTTCTTTGCCATGGATGCACTGTGAACATTGGCTATGTATGAACATCTGGATTTGGTACAACAAATACAGAAATGTTCAAATGTCAGAGGAAATCTCTAAGCTCCCTGCCAGAGGTGACAGGAAACTAAAAAGGCCCTTAGTACAGTCTTAATACAAAGCTTCCTTTAACATCAAGACTTTGAATAAATCCCCAACCTGGTAACCTCAAATCATGTTTTAGCTGGAAATTCTTAGAATTGCAGTTCTAAGACATCTGGAGGAGCAAGCTAATATAAAGGTCATGGAATCATGTTCCAGTAAGATTTGTGGAAATTCATAATTGTTCATCAAATCTGCCATTCAAATTTCCAACGTTCTTCATCCTTATGGTATGTTCATATCCTTTGGATGTATGTGCAGCTCTGTTTGCTTACACAATGTAGCTTTCAGACTAAAAGGTAAAGATGCTCTTAAGTCAAGTTCAACTCCTGGGAATTGCATTCATGCAATTTCCTCAGCAGTACAGGCAGTCCCCGAGTTAAGAACGAAATCCGTTCCTAATTCTGTCTTTAATTCAAATTTGTATGTAAGTTGGAACTTGTACTTATGAACAGGCTGCCTATCACTAAAAGTGGCAGACGACGTTCTCCTTCCTCAAACTGATAAACCACTGAAGCCACGCAATGTTTTCATGAACCACTGAAAACTGCTGAAAACACGCTGTATATCAAAAATGTGCAGCTTCAGCAGTTCCTGAAAACATTGCGAGGCTTCAGTGGTTCATTGGCTTGAGGAAGGAGAATGCCGTCCAACGTTTTAGTAATAGGCAGCCTGTTCATAAGTACAAGTTGTCCGTAAGTCGGACATTCTTAACCTGGGGACTGCCTGTATTATGAAAGTGGTTTGACATTGCCTTCCTAATTTTTTTTAATTTCCCTACCTAGCCAATAACCCTGGGATACCCCCCCTTCAAATACTAACCAGGCCCAATCCTATTTAGCCTCTAAGAACAGCCAAATCAGCTAGATGTTGCCATTGGCTGAGGCACATGATGCACGTGCACATGCAGCTATGATGAGTCACGTATGGGTAAAATGTAGGGCAACAGTATGGTGAATGCTACCTTAATAGACTATTAATATCACCAGAGTTATCGCTGTTCATCGAGTGTTCTGGGAAACCTACAGTCTCCTCTTGAGCCAACAAGCTGTAAGCCTCAGAGCCAGCAGCCAATCAATCACCTGAAGCACACAAGGGAGACCAGGGAGACAATGAGCACGGCTGGTGAGGGAAAACTCAGACAGTAAGGGGCCAAATCCTGGTAGGCCACCTAGCCCCAGAAGGCACCATCACATTTGATGGATAGAGTCAAGGCAATCTGCTCATATACTTGGGATGACCCCTAACTGAGCCATGCCCACAGCTGAGGTTACATAGGAGGAGCTACCATGACCTTGGTCTCTTTAGGAAACAATTCTACAACATTGGACCTGCATTTTTGTATCCTTGCTCTGCTCTCAGACTTTAAGCTTTATGACTTGGATGGGCTTGTGGAATTCTTTGGCATTTGAATTTTAGACTAATATAGACCACTTGTTTCTCTGCTGCTGTATCACTCCCTTTTCTTGGACCTGACTTCCAGCTCTGCTTCTTGCCCCTTACAGCTATGACTCTTGGCTGGATTTTATGGATCTTTGGCTCCAGATCCTTGAATTTTCAGTTTTAACCCACACTGGAACTGCTGGCACTGCGTCCTTGCTCCTAGGCAGTATTTCATCTTCCCTGAGCATTGTTCGAATTGCAGCCCCATCATTAAACTGTGGCAACTTGCTGGAGTGATTGCTCAGTCTGGAACCAAACAGAAAGGACAGAAGACCAGCCTATTTTTTATTAGTTTCTCTGTCTTAGCAAGATTGTTGATGCTTCTGGTTAGTGTCTCTTTCTTAGCAAGACTGCTAAGCCATGCCTTGTCTCACCTCCAAAAAGCAATTCCAAACAGATGAAATTCTGATTCCATCTTTTGAAATCTAATTGTTTGATTTTGACTCAGTACTTGCTTGTGGCTCTTCTGTCTTTGGCTGCTGCTCATGATCTTGAGCTCAGCCTGCTTTTAGCATGTTATCACATATTCACATATTATCCTTTCAGGGATTGCTACTGCCACAAAAAAGGGATTAGGTTCTGTACAGAATTCTCTGCTACTGGCTAGAAGAGAAGCTTGATATATATAGATAAATACTCTTTGTATCTTCATATATATTTTACTCAGCCATATACCCTTCTAAAACTTTAGGCTGCTCACCAATGTCCTTTTCTAAAGTGACCCTGAACCTTGGGGAAGCAACGGGCCAGAAGAACATCTGTGAGAAGTTGTGGTGTGTTTACAGTGCATCTGGAGGATAAAATCACTTCAATTCTTTTAGATGTCATTGGGCAAGTCCAGCGAAGGAGGCCTCATCCTGAGATGTCAACTGGGAGTGACTTTGAGCCTATTCGATCTGAGGAAGTGAACAGGAGCTTTTGGGACTTGTTAGTGGGAATAAAGAATGGCCTTGAAGGACAGTGGGAAGATCCGTTACAAAGGCAATGATCAGACAAGCACGGCTTAAGTCCATTCCAAGCAACTAACTTGAGAAAACATCTCAGGCCCTACCCTAATTCACATGAAGATAAAGTGAGGGAGGAGAGAAGCCATTCAGACTTTCAAGATTGTGTTACTATAGCCCTTCTAATAACCTTGGAGGAAACTTTTTTGGTCAGGCTTCAGGTTGGGTTATAATACTAAGACTCCATTAATAGTCCTTTGTAGATGAACTGTGACAGGATCAGGATAGGCAATTGTCTCTCCTGGTCCTTCCTGATTTCTCAGCTGCCTTCAATATGTGGTATCCTTCTCAACCATCTCCAGTGGAGGAAGGGGCACTATTTTGCAGTGATTCTCCTCCTTCCTCCAAGGTAGGTACCAGTCAATGATAGTGAGGAACGAGAGATTGATTCCTGAGGCCTTCTGTTGCATAATGTCACTAGGGTCTACTATTTCTCCTCCCATCCTAACTACATGAAACCACTGGGGGAAGTCATTTGTTGACATGGGGGTCAGGTATCATCAACATGCAGATTATACTCTGTTGTATATCTCAACTATGGGCCGAGCAGGAAGAGTAGTCAAGATGCTGTCCCAGCACCTTGAGGATATAAAAGTCTGGATGTTGAAGAACAGATTCAGCCTCAGCAAGATGGAATGGCTCTGGGTTCAGAGACTATCTAATAGAGGGGATGTGCCATCTTTGGTTCAGGACATGCTTGCACTCCATCATTCTGAATTGGTTCATAATCTGGAGGTCATGACAGTGACAGCTGTGGCCAAGGGTAGGTTGGGGTGAGAGAAAATGACTGCTTCAAAGTCACCCAGTGAACTTCCATGGCTGTGAGTGGATTAAAAACTAACACCTGAACAACTATGCCACACTGCCCTGCCTAAAAGTGTCAGGACTGAAACTGATAACTTTTACCTGTATACCATGTGCACTACTCCTGATCTACAGTTTTTCCCTGTGGGTTTGAACTAATTCTAAGCACTGCTCTATCCAGTGGTAATTAAAAATTAGCTTGGAGACACCACTGCATCTATCAAGTCTATTCACTAGAATGTTTAGTGACAAGAAACAAAATTACAGAGAAAAGATAATTTAATAAAATCATTGAGATAATCCAATTCACAAGACTATGTTTCCTTTCCAAGTAAGTTTGTTTATTCTTTGAGCAATTTTCTGGTAAGTACAATTTATTTATTGTAATAAAAAACACTTTGAATAGGATGAAACAGAAATGCCTACTTTAATTAAATGAAAGCGAAACGCTTGTTATAATGAAATAAAAACCTGTTCAATTCAGGAAAAAACAGCTATTAGCTTTGATATTTCCTATTGGAGACAAGCTTGAAACAAAAATAACAGTGAAGATGATGTGAGAACCTGAAAGTGTTGTAAGCCTTAAAAACCTCATGTTTCTATATGAGTCTGTCAGAAATATTCCAGCAGAAAATTTGCCACAATGAGCCTCCTAAACAGCCACAATACCATTTCATGCAAACTTCAGTATTGTTTTAAACACGAGGCACAATGATTAATCTGAGAACATGCTTCGTAAAGCCACTATGATTCATTTGGAAGAGAAACAAATCTATCTTTCTTTCTGTATTAGGAAAATATACTAAAATGAACAGGCAAGGAAAACAGCAGGTGGGGATGGGAGAGTAAAAGAGTTATGATAGTGGTAGAAATGCAGTTGAAGTCCCACTCCTTTTCACGTGCATACAACACCGACACACATACAATGAGGAGGGGCATTGATTGCGCTGCCAAAACTGACAGTTTGACTTATTTGACCCCATCCATAAACTCCACTGAAGACAACTAACTTAGAAATCAAGATCTCTCCCTTTCTCTCTCCCTATCACAGCCCCCATTCGTTCATTATTGTTTTTGTTTTGGTTTGGATTTAATCCCGTGTGTGCTGCTCAGCCTTGCAGTTGTGAGATGGGTGGCTATATTAACTGATGTAATGAATAAATAATAAACTTTGTTATGACTAGCCCATGCATTTACTTTAAAGGAGAAATGTGATGACCAGGAAAAAAAACTCAGAATACATCAGGGAAAAAAAAAAAAAGGCACCCTTTCCCATCCTGCCCCCAAGAAAAAATGCGTTACAAAATACTTTGTTTTAGAATATTACATAAAATATTTGATAGTTTTTTTTTTATGTTGAAACCTTTCCTTTTCCCAAATAATCCTTAAAAGTTATGCAAAGGGAAGATTTTTCTTCACCAAATCATTGCAATTCCTGTGCTGAGAACAAGCTGTCCTTGTCGGAGCAAGATTATTTCTCCTTCCCGGTGGCAAGACTGCTTTCAAAAGAGAGAAAAAAAACATTCTTCATCTGTGGCTTTCGTTGTTCACTTTCTTGGAGGTTTGCATATTTGTCTTTATGCCCACCTGCCTAATCTGCAAATACTGCGAATGGACTAAAGTGGGTGGTGTGAGGAATGGGAGCCTAATGGACTTCAGGGGGCAAGTGATTCCCTGCTAGGTGGGAACCCTCAGAAGGTGGTCCTCAGTTGCCTGGGTAGACCGGGCGGAAATTACTGGGGAAAGGTGGTCCCCAAGATACCTCAGGCCTTGTAATATATAGGGCTTTACAGCATCTTGAATTGTGCTCAGAAACCTACTGATTGGAATATATAGGTGAAAGAAGGAAGACCAAGTGATAAAGCTGTAGGGTAAACCTGGAAAAGCAAAAGACATTTCCTTGAGTCATGCTTGACTTCCAATGATTGCATAGACAAGCCCGTGTACTTTTCTTAACAGCGATATGGAAAATATTGCTAATGCTCTTTCCTGAGATGTTTTCTCAACTTCCCAGTCTTGCCTACTACTCTGAGGTTTCCTACGGGCCTTATTTTCCAATTCTAATCAGGGCTGACCCTGTTTGCCTTGGATCACCAGAGTTGGCCATGTGCTGCCCCCTGCTGTGGAACTAAAACCTCAATGGCATAATAATAGTAATAAAATAAGGATAAAAGGAAGTTTAAAATGAAAGGTATTAAAGTGTCTTCTCTATAAGAGAGGATGGGAGAACTTTGGAAAATAAATTGAGAAATTTATCAATTTAAGGGGAAATACCCAGATTGCATTTTTTTTTAGAAATTGTTGGGCATCTTTCATTGTAATTACAAAGGAATGGTGTGACATGGAGATTCATAAGCAGAGGAGTATTCATATAAATAATGTAATGATACGTAGTATTGGATTAGTATAAACCAGTGTTTCTTAACCTTGGCAACTTTAAGATGCGTGGACTTCAACTCCCAGAATTCCCCAGTCAGCATGCTGGAGTTGGAGTTGGAGTTCATGCATCTTAAAGATGCCAAGGTTGAGAAACACTGGTATATATTATGTGATTAAGGAGTTAGGATTAGTAATATATTCCTTATATTTACTACATTTTCCTTATTGCTTGTATTTATTATAATGGTATATTTTAACTAGATATTTGTGTTTTATTAATCGTTTGCTGTATTTGATAATTGTTAAAATTATTTTTTTAAAAAGTCTTCCTCGCTACACTTTCGGTAAATTGGGATGAACACAACTGCACATACATTCATTGGTGTTTGTGCATTTATAAACAAAGCAGTATACTGAAATTTAATCATGGCAAGGATGCTGTTAAGGATGCACACAGGTGTCATATATTTTTAAAACAGCATAGTGTTATCCTAATTTGAATTTTGGATTTGTTCTAATAAATAACATATGCTAATTTTGCTTTTTATAGCTGATGTCCTCTTTGTCTTCAGCCTTACATTGCCCTCCAGTGGTCACATTGCTCTCTTTTATTAAGTGTATTTTATTTTTTGATCCATACAGACTCATACAATTTGCAGCGGGAACATGTATATCATCATGAAGTTTTTCTAAGATTTGTGTAATTATTGACAAGGCCAATTTCTAAACTCAGAAGAGTGTCAGAGGTAGCAAGTGAGCTGTGAAAACTAATTAGTAGTAATTCACTGAGGAGGAGGAAAATGTTAGTTGACCCTGACTCACATTCAGCAAAAACCTTCCCCAAAAGGCTTCCTTTGAGCATGGGGTCATTAAACTAAGCCCAACTTTTCCACTGACTGAATGGGAAAGAAGGCAATTTCAAATAATCTCCAAATGCCATGGTTCCTGCAAAATTGCTCTGAATGATGGGGGAAATCCTCTGGAATAATAGAAGAGATAACTTCCAGGTAATGCAGAGAATGTGTGATTTAATTAAAATGATTTTCCCCCTTTCTCAAAATGAGAGTATTCTAAGTAGAGCTCCATTTGAGAATCTCCCTAGCAATTGAATAAAATTTTTAGATACAATCCCTTGTATTTTAAAGTCACATTTTAGATACATTGCAAGTACATGAAACATTTGTCACCTGTACTCTCAACATTATCTTCCCATGAGAATCAATTGTTTAAAAATGGAAGTCTGGGTGCAATTTTCCTATTAAGCCTTAAAACTCCATCTCTGACTGCAGAGTCTCACACACAAATGAGATATTATGCTAACAAATGTTTCTGTAGAATGCTTCACACTATCAACCTGATTCAACATCGTGTAATTAAGTATTACATACAAAGTCTTATTACAAGTTTTAGCTGGCAAAGCATGCTGTCATAAGTGGGCCAGAGATTGAATCCTCCTTCCATTTGCAGAAAGAACTGATACGGAGAAGCTCCAGTTGGAGGAAGAGAGAAATGGAATGGAATTCCATTTGTCTCAATCTCTCGTTCCACATAAAACTTCCTACAATACTACATTCTTGAGCAGTTTTCCCAACCTGGGCAATTTTTAGACTGGGCACTGTGGGTTTAAATTTCCAGAATTCCACCAGGCAGCCCAATCACTGCTGAGAATTCTGGGATGATCTGCAGGTTGAAGTCACAATTAATTTTAAGTAGGTCCTAACATACAATAATATTCTTAGAGAAGTGTACAGAAAGCAGTCTGCCACACCAGATGCCTTCCAGCTATGTTGGGCATCAAATCCCATGATATCTAGCCACCCCAACCAAGGGCTAGGGATTCTAGGGCGCAATGTTTAAGGTGATAAGGTTACATTATCTGAATAATGTAAATCAGAATGCCGTTATTACTCTGACTTAACCATCATGAACGGGTTTCACCTGCATACAACTGATGGAATAGCTGCAACTTACATAACTCATGCTCAACATTCTGCACAAGGTGACCTTGATCCTTCAGGGTATGAAGATAGGCTTGTTGGGTCTGATGTTGAGTTTGTGTGAGACAGACCTCAGTGTATTATGTGAGTATGAGTTGTTTACCCTGTTGAACAGGCTATGTTCACATAATATCCTAATCCATTAAACCTGGTTTATAAACACAATGTCTGGATTCACAAGTTCACAAACATATTTGACTTTACTATGATTTGTGAATTGAGCATAGGTGTTCAAAGATGCATAATTATTATTATCCTGCCAATATTGATGTCTGTTAGCAATTTACAGTACAGTATATCTACCTTTCTTTTACTAATGAAGCTCCTACTGTAATGTATCTTAGATCTCTCACCTGTATGCCTTCCCTGTATGTATGTATGTATGTATGTATATATGTATCAAATTTATAACAGTTTCTTTTGTCTTTCCCACTTTTTAAAATGACTGTTATTTTTATATTGGTTTTTAAGTTATTGTATTATTGAAAAGTAATTGTTCTGCTGAAAACCACTTGGAGACAAATATATTAAATGTGTGAATGAATATTAGAACTGACTACCTTAGGAGATCTTGGACTTTCTTTTACTTAATGCATTTAAGCAGAGAACAGAGAGTACCTTGCCAAACAGCTTTTGTTTCAAACTCTCTTGCAGGTTTTCTACTAATCAGGAGATAGGACTAGATCAGTGGGGGGTTTTCTTTGCCTGGTTTTCTTAATCAAATCCCAAGGCTCAATTATACCAAACTATCCACCCCACTGAGCATACACTGCATACAACAGCCTTTCTCAACCTAACACCCTCCAAAGTATGTTAGGCTACAATTCTCAGAATTCTCAGCCAGCAAGAACCATTCTAGAGGATACTAGTTTGGGGACCAGTATATGTATGCATGTGAACGGGGTATATGTGTATATACACACATACACATACAAGTTGTCCCCAAACTGGTACCTTCTAGAGTGGTCCTTCTCAGATTTACATTTATGGTCTGCAGGTATGTCTATAACAGGAGCCATTCTAGCTGATCTTGGATGATCCTCAAAAGCTAAGGAAGGTCATGCCTGGTTAATACTTGGATGCGAGACAGCCTGGAAATCCTAAGGCTGAAAGTTAGATTGGGAAGTTGAGGAAACAGAGGAAACCACTTCTGCATTGCTGTCAAGAAAACACCGAAGATGTGACTATGAAGTCATAAGGTGGTGGGCTCAACGTTAGGGGCTCTTCCCCTTTCTTCTGTTACACTGTCTCTCTCATTTATAAACATAACCCGCACTGTCTCCAACTGTAGAGAGAAGCTTCACAAATGGCAGGAGTCAAGGTATTTCCAGATATAGTTTTGATGAGCGATACAGTGCTTTTTGACCAACAGCTCTAAAAGCCTCTATCCAGAACCATCCCTATCAAAAGCAATCACTTAACATCACTGTTGTTAACTTGCTACGGATGCACCGTTGAAAGTCAGAACACACTGGCAGCCCATTGCATCTGCGCAGAAAGCTGCTAGTAAATCTAAATCTTTTCTCCAGCAACTGCAGCAGCTGATGGTCTAAGCCAGTGTTTCTCAACCTTGGCAACTTGGAGATGTGTGGACTTCAACTCCCAGAATTCCCCAGCCAGCAAGGCTGGCTGGGGAATTCTGGGAGTTGAAGTCCACACATCTCCAAGTTGCCAAGGTTGAGAAACACTGGTCTAAAATCTCTTCTGGTTGTATAACTTCAGGGACCAATTAACTCACTTCAGACATGAGTCTGGATCTTAAGCAGAATAAGAAGTCTGCTTCTGGCTGCAGATGCAGCCTACAAATATAGTTGTATTTGCTTTACTTTTATCACAAAAATGGGGAAAGATGCTTTCCGGTTTCATTTTGGAATGTATGTCACAGCAACCCACGGATTCATATCCCCACTTGGCCGAGGGCTGACTGTAGCTCTCATTGTGGCCTACCTCACAAGAGTGTTGTGAAGATAACAGGCGGGGTAGGAAAATTGATTTCCTTTCTCTTACTTTGAATACTTACCGTTTGGGAAGCACTTTGAAAAGGTCTGATGGGGAGGTGCGCCCCTGAGGGAGGCGACATGCTGCCCTGTGGCCTCAGATATGCACTTCTGTCATTATTATTGATCATATACAGCTGTGTTGGTGGACGCCGTTTGCGGCTCTGCCTCAGGCGGTCGAGCGCCTCGGGCCTGCCCTGGTCTGACCGCTGAAAGCGCGCCAAAATGCGCCCGCAGCTTCTCCGGATCGGCAGCCGCAGCAGCCAGAATGAGGAGACCCGGAGGACCGGCCTCCCAGCCCGAAAGCCATTCCTGGCTGGCTCTCCCCCTTCCTCGCCCCTCCGTGTAACCTGACCCGATCTGCGAGCGCGCCAGCAGGGGCACCAGCTGCTGGCGGGCGGAGCCCCGCCGCCCCGGCCCTGCGAGCGGCCTCTGTTCCCCGGGGCCGCCGGTGGCCTGCCCTCCGATCCCCGGGGAGAAGACGGCATGGCCCCCGGCTGGCGTTCAAGCAGCTTCTTGCTGCTCCTGCTGCTGCTCGCCACATGTCGAGAGGCGCTCGCAGGTAAGACTCGACCTCCGTCTGCGGGCGGGTGAGCGGGCGCGCCGCGATGGGAGGCGCAGCGGATACCTGCAGACGGGCACGAAGAGGTCGCTGGGCCCTGCAGAGCCCCGGGATATGTCCTCGGCTCTCCCCCCGCTGGGCTCTTCCTGCAGGGCCGGCTGCCTCTGCAAAGGAGAGGCCAGACGGGCAGGGTTGGCGCCCGGGCGCGGCTTTGGGCGGCTGGAGTGCGCGGCCCCACCTGTGCGCCGGCAGCAGGCGCTGGGAGCGGAGGAGGGGAAGGCAGGCCGGGCGAGCGCAGAGGCAGAAGGAAAGCCGTCCTGCGGGGAGCTGAAGGGCCGGCGGGAGGGGCCCTTCATGGATCAACCAACAAAATCTGAAAGGGGAGGGGAACCCTACTGGTTCTTTGCACTGATGCCAGCATAAGCCATTAAATTACTGACCAGATGAGTGCACATCTGCAGAGCCTGAATTTACACGTTGTGCTAAGCATGCATCCTGGCATATTGAATCATCAGAGGGCATTTTGCACCACCTGCTGAGCCCGAAAATAACTCCACTTTACTCTAGTGAGCTGGGCTGAATCCTTGGTTTATGATTCAGCAGCTTGTGAGAATCCAGGATATTGGATTGAGCAAGCCAGAGTAAGTCAACTATGGGCAAATGTGTGGTGTGAAACAGCCTCCTAAGCCTAAATCATGGTTTGGAAATCAGAATGGCTTCACTCGCACAACATGCTAAACCAAAACCAGACAAACGTGGCTTAGATCAATATGTTGACCTAGTTACAAATATATATGTTATCTTCCAATAACCACAAACCTTGGTCTTTAATGCTTCCAGTGTCCTTATTTAGCAGAACCAGTTGTGAGGAATTATAATTCAGCGGTATGTGGGGGTCACAGAATGCCCATTCTTGTCTGTTGGGCTGTATTTCCCCACCTTGGTGACTTCAAGGTGTGTGACCTTTAAGATAGCTCACAGTCACTCATGCTTTAGTCACCTCCCTTTTGGATTATTGCCATGTGCTTTACATGAGGCTACCCTTGAAGACCATCCAAAAGCTACAACTGGTCCAGAATGCAGCGGCGCGCACAGTGTTGGGTGCTCCTAGGTTTGTCCAGGTTACACCTCTGTTGCACGAACTGCACTGGCTCCCAGATAACTTCCAGGTGCAATTCAAGATACTGGTCATTACCTTTAAACCCCTCTATGGGATGGACTAGGTTATCTGGGGGACCACCTCTCCCTGAGAGTATCTGCCCATCCTACCAGATCGGACAGGGTAGGCACGCTCCAGGTACCTTCCCTGAAATCTTGCCAGCTAGGGGGACTTCAGAAGTGTGCCTTTTCCATGGCTGCCCCCACCTTATGGACTCCCTCCTGATGATTTGGCAGGCCCCCACCCTTTTAGCCTTTTGGGAGGCCATCAAGACCTGGGTTTTAATTCAGGTGCTGGGGTAGAGTGGCTGTTGTAGCATCCCCAGGGAATGACTGAAGCACCAGGTTCTGAGTTAAGTTTTATGGATTTTTATAGTTTGGGGAGTTTACTGTTGTTGTCAGCTGCCCAGAGTTGTGTTTTAAGATGGGTGGCCATACAAATCTTATAAATAAAATAAATACCCAGAATTCCCTAGCCAGCATCACCATTGCTGAAAATGTTGGGAATTGCAAAGCAAAGTAAACATGTAATTTCCTGAGCCCACCCAGGTACCATGTGAGCCCAGAAAAAGACATGGCTTCTTTAAGGTCCAGAGAAGGGGCCAGTGCTGGCTTTGAAGCAGTTTTGCTGTCTTCAGATCCAAATAACTGCATACCTCTAGTGGAGAAGTGCAGTGAGTGCTGTTGATGTCAGCTAGATTTAGCTATATTTCCTTTTCTGATATCATTAATTTCTTTGGCTTCTATTTCTTATTCCTCTTCTGTGCTTCTCATAACATTGATTGATCACGTGCCATTAAGTCAGTGTCGACGCTTAGCAACCCCATAGATAGAATTTCTCCATGATGATCTGCCCCTAACCTGGTCTTTCAGGTCTTCCCAAGGTGCCCCCATTGCTGCTTTAACTGAGTCTATCCACCTCATTACTGGTCATCCTTTTCTCCTCTTTCCTTTCACATTTCCCAGCATGAGAGCCTTTTCTAGAGAGCTAGGATTTTGCATAATGTGTCTGAAGTAGGATAATTCGAACCTGGTTATATATGCCTCTAGTGAGAACTCTGGGTTGATTGGTGATTTATTTATTTTGATCAAATTTACATGGCTGCCCATCTCACAAAACGTGACTCTGGGTGGCGTACAACAAGCAATAACATCACTTACCCCCAAAAGGAATTATGTGATTGATATGTATGTAAGACTTGGGGTGAGGGTTGCTGCAAGATCTGTAGAAAAGTCTGATACCTGTTTACAGCCAGTTGCTGTGTCTGAACTGGTTTGTAGGCCATTGCAGTTCTTCATTCAGGGAAAATTGCATTATAAGAACAGATTTCTGAGTTAGAGTCTAAATTAAATCATGTTAAACTTTACAATATTAAAGGCATGACTCAAAACTGTTGTTCTGTAGAGGACAGAAAATTTATTACCACTTCTGAAGATGAACTGCAGAATGTAAATTAGTGTTTATGTTATGCAAGTGTGTTTTCAAATCATACTTCTTCAGACGATTCTGGAAACAAACCAGAACCATGAAAATCAATGATCGTTTTTTTTTCACTTGACTGTAATAAGATTTGGATTATTCTCCTTGTGCCTGACTTATGACTACACGCCTGTAATATGCTGGAATTATTTTCACCATATATCTGTTGACAGGCTTTTCTCCTGCCCATCCCTAAACACATTCCAGATCTGCTTTTTAGAATTTCCTGAGTTTAAACAAGAGCAAAGCACTGTGGAGTTGCGTATAGGAGCCGGTCCTAGGAAAACTGATCAGCGTGTAACTGCAAAGTTCTGTAGAGTGAATGGGTAGGCCTGCATAACAAGAGCCCTGTTGGATCAGGCCTGGACCCGTCTTTATCCAGCATTTTGTTTCTTACCAGGCCCAACCAGATGCCTCTGGAGCACTTGCAAAGAAGGAAACCAGTCAGATCCCTCTCCTACCACTGTTCCCTGCAACTGGCATTTGGAGGTGTGCTGCCCTTAATTGGGCAGTAGCATTGTGTCTCAAGATTAATACCCCTTGAGAGATTGGCCCTCCATGAATTTTTCCTCTTTCTTTTACAGCCTTCCAAGTTAGTGACCATCACACATCTTGAAATGGATGTCACAGGTTACTTATGTGTGAAGAAATGTTTTATTTTGTCTGTTCTAAATTTCTTACAATCCACTTCATTGGATGATTTCTAGTTCTAGAATTTAGAAAGAGGAGAAAAATTTCTCCAGTCCACTTTCTCCAGTCCGTGCACGTTTATACACCTCAATCACGTTCCCCTTCCATCAGCTTTCCAAGCCAAAATGCTCTATTCTTTTCTCATAGAGAAGGCATTGAAGACCACGGATCATTTTGGTTGCCCCTTTTTGCACTTTTTCTGGCTCTATTATATCCTTTTTCAAATGTTATGAGCAGAATTCTGCATGGTAATCCAGATGTGGACGTGGCCATATATTTGTAAGGACCTTGCAATGTTGGCATTTTCACTTTCATTTCCTAATGATCCCTAGCATGGAATGCCTCTTTTTCACAGCTGGCTCATATTAAGTTTCCTTGACTGAGCTATCTTCTATGAGTCCAAGATTTTTGTCCTGTTCTGTTATGAACAGCTCCATGTCATGCTGATTGAATTAACATATCCACTAAGCCAATATGTAGTTTGTAAAACAAGCCTTAGAGCTTGGTGTGTTTATGGACCCAGCTGATCATGGTTTATTCAGCCAGCCACAGTTTCACACATTGTGACTTTGGTGATCAGGAGCTGCAGTTAACAGTTTTGGTGGAGCTAAAAGCTGCAGTGGGAAGTAGTAAAAGAAAGTGAGCAGGGCTATGTCACACACACAGCTAGGGCTGGAATTTTCACTCCTCTCCCCTAGTTTTTGGAAAACAATTGTATTTGTTGTGTGTTTCCAGCATCAAAATGGTGGCAAATCATCAACGTTTAGGGACTGCAAAAAGAGATTTGGAAGCCACAGGTGGCCACAGAGCTTCCTTAGCTTGGTGTGACGTTTGAACTCAAATCACTTCATCTGATTGTTTTTCAAGCACTAGCAAGGTTAGCGAGCATTTAAATTCTACAAAGCTTTGTCTATATTCCTTTTGCATTTTTAGCATTCTTGACAACTGTAACAGAGCACCAGGCAGCTTCTAAATCCAGCGGGGTTTAAGATGTTTCAGAAAAGCTCACTTGGGTAGAGAAAGGGTTATTTATTTATTTATTTATTTATTTATTTACTTATTTACTTACTTACTTACTTACTTACTTACTTATTTATTCATCAAATTTGTCACCGCCTATCTCAGGAAATGACTCTGGGCAGTTTACAACAAGATAAAAATTCATTAAAATACAACATAAAAGCAATCCTAAAAATAAATTCCAAGAAGCTAGAAAATTGGCAAATAATCCCAGGGACCATCATCAGGGGCTAACCACGCCCAGGGGCGGGTAGAGCCCATATCACCCCATGCACACTGACAGAGCCAGGTCTTTAAATCTTTTTGGAAAGCCGGGAGGGTAGGGGCCTGCCGCGCCTCTGTGGGGAGAATATTCCAAAAGGCAGGGGCAATGGCAGAGAAGGCTCTCTTTCTGGGCCCCGCCAACTGACATTCCCTTGCTGACGGGATCTGCAACATGCCCTCTCTGCCTGACCGGGTGGGATGGGTTGATGTAATGGGGATGAGACGGTCCCTCAGGTAACCTGGACCCGTGCCACATAGGCCTTTAAAGGTGATAACCAACACCTTGAATTGGGCCCGGAAGCAAACTGGCACCCAATGCAGCTCCCTCAGCAAAGGTGTTACATGTGCCATCCCAGGGGCACCTAATATCATCCATGCAGCTGCATTTTGAACAAGCTGTAGCTTCTGGATATTTTTCAAGGGTAGCCCCATGGCACTGGGGCTTTATGGCAATGGTCTCCAAGTCTTCTGGGCCAATGTGGATATTTGGAATTTTGAGAAAATGGCATCATTAAATGTATGCAATTCAGAACAAATAAAACTATGCACACAAAACATTTACTTTGGGTGGAACTCAATTGGGCAATGGCAGTACAAAAACTGCAATCTTCAGCTGATGACCCCTTTCTTACATGAAATACAGTGTGTCATTATGCATTTTCCAGGAAGATCAAGACTTTTTTTCTTTCTTTGCATATTTGAGTTCTCATGTCAAAGGATTTTATCATTCCTAAAATCTTGTTTTGATAAGCACAGAAAATGTTTGTCTACCATTTTCTTTTGTTTTCAGGGTAAAGCTTTGTCATAAATAAGTTTTCAGATATATAGTGTCATTGCCAACACTGCCGCTTTCCCCCCAAATACTCCACAACTTCTCTTTTAGTCTTTTCTACAGTCTCATAGAATCTGAGAACTGATGTTCACGTTCAGAAGAGTTGAAAATTATTTTATTTCAGAATGCAAGCAATGGGTTAAGTTGGGCAGGCAACCTTTTTTTTTTTTGCAGGGGGCTTAGATCTATACTTTTAAAAAATATTTGTAAACCACATAGATACAAATGTTATCATCAGGTTAAATGAGCCTAATGGGGAGAACCTATTTGGTCTTTGGGGGGGATTTAGGTGAGTTTGGGGTGGTGTGACCATTTTTAGTGCTAAAACGACCCAGCTGTTTGGCAGCAGCTAGCTACTTTTGGCTGATCTCAGAAAAAAGGTAAGCAGGGCTGAATTTGGTTAGTACCAGGTTTAAGGCACCTTGGCTAGACCTATCCAGTTGGAGTCCAAGTCACCAGATCTGAGCGACTTTATCCTCCAGATAGACTGCATATTCCTCACAAAGGCCCTGTAGATGATCCTGGACTCTCCCTGTTCAATAGGGACTGGGTTATCCTAAAAAGGCTGCTGGATGGCTATTGACAGACGCAGTAAGGGTGGAAAAATATTTATGTTTTGCCACTCTTATCACTACAAGGTAATCCCTGGTATAGGCCCTCACCTGTGTCTGATCAGACTCACTTCTAGTCTTCCTCCAAAGGTGCTTCAGACATGTCTTCTGATGCTTCATCTCCTGGGGCTCCTCAGTAAACCAAGGGATCTCATTCACAAGACTTTGAATTGTAGAATAAGAGCAAATCCAGGTGGCCAAAGTAAGAACCTCATATGAGACAGAATATGTTTTCTGTGGTTGCCTCTGTGACCAAATATTTTATTTATATAAAGTTGGTAAACTGTTTTGTATCATTAAGTATACAATAACTTCCTTTGCTTTTTAGCATCATTTTATGGTGAAAGCTACATACAGTTAAAGGTTGCTGAAACACTGTCTGAAATATCACTGAGATTACGTTTTCAGACAAGTAGACCTGATGGATTGCTTTTTCTTGCTTCTGGAAAGGAAAATTATTTTTTGGTGGAATTAATTTCTGGAAAAATACAGGTAAGATTATAAATATACACAGGTAATTTATGCTGGATCTGATCATTTTTCCTATCCCCAAAGAGACAGAATCTTTCTCTCATTCTTAACAGCTAAAATATATTTTATACTTTATGTAACCCACGTTTTGTTTAACCATGCTATGAATAAACCACAACTAGTTGAGTTCATGCATAACACTAAGTAAGAAAGATTTAACTATGCAAAACTGGCTGGTATAGGAAATAGCATTCTTTCAGGTATTTTGATCTAGAATCCTTTAGAACTTTATGGGTTGAAATCAGGACCTTGAACTGCATTCAAAGCAAATAAGTTACTAGGGTATCTGGAAGTGGGGAGGGCACTAGGTTGAGGAAGGCTGATGTAACGTGATTCCATCTGGATGTAGATGTTAAGCAATGTAGTAGCCCTGCTTTGTAGAACAGTCTTACTGTGTCTTATGAGCAGGCTTGCTTTAACAATGGCAATAGTTTTCACACTGTGGATTTCACCTAGTAAATATCCAGATGCTAGCATGCCCTTAGCATTTGTAAAGTATGTCTTTTTTTGTACGGGCAAAAATGTAATCCGCTAATTTCAGTCTCCTGGTACTGGTTCATATAGCTAAAATCACAACTCTAAAGAATCATGCAAACAGGTGGTACCATATTAATACATTTATAAGTAATAAACAGCATTGTTCAGACTACAATTAGTAGAGTTTTAGAATGAGTGATCTGGGATTAAAACCTGGATACATCATGATTTAAAGTATTTACTGACATTAAATATTTACATCTCATCTTGCTATGTTTTTATAAAGTACTTATGACAGTTCAAGTTCATACACAATGCCCCGTTAATACAAAATGCTGAATTATGATGCTGATTGACAAGAATTTGATCCTTTGAATCTCAGGATTACATGCATCCTACTCATTTGCATGCTTTGTTTACACATGCTTTTCCTCCATGTTTTCCAAAAGAGATTGCAAGCCTTCCACTTAGGTTTTGAACAAACTAGAATTTATAATCACACCTGAACTCGGAGGTTGTTGTACTGGTTACCCAACTGGCTTATATATGATGCTGGATCTGATCATTTTGCCTACTGCAAAATCATTTTGTTTGTTATGTTTGGTTTAGTTCGATGTATGAACCTTGCTATTATGGTTTACTATTATATAGTAATAATACAGGATATAATATTATATATGAAGGATATAAAACTATTATATATGAAAATTGCTATTTATTCAACAAACCATGATTTAAAATCCTGGTGTAGCTTTATGTTTGAATATAGCTTGGGTTAATTAGTAAATTATGTCCTCAAACTGGTTTGATCCCAGCCTGTTTGAATTAACATACCACTTTTTTGAGTTCAGATGAAATGGAAATAATAGTTTATTCTGCATTCAGAGTTGTATTTTAAGTTTTCCCTATTCCCAAATATTTTGGTTGAAAAAAATGTATATATAATTATTTTGAATATTTTTATTGTTAACATTTTTCATTGTTTTCTTTGGATGATTCAAACTGAATCTTCTCTTGCAGGTGAGGCTCAACCTTGGCACAAATGAACAGATCCTTTGTTCTCAGTTACACTCCCAGCTTGATGATTTAGAATGGCATCTTCTTGAAATTCATAATGAAAGAGAAAATATTACTCTAGTGATTGATAAAAATGATAAAACGAGTGCAAAAGTGCCTGGTTTTCCAGTATTTGAACTAAACATTGAATATGGTCTCTATATTGGTGGGAGAAGTGCCCTTGATGTCTGCTATCTTAATGATACACAAATTAATTTCCGAGGATGTATAAATGATGTGATATTTAACAACCATGATATCTTAAGGTCCCTGAGATCTTCTCCAAGGAATAAAAACATTCATGAAGTGTCACTGAGCTGCAGCAGTGAATTTTTTGCAGGGGGAGAAGAACCCATAAATTTCTTTAGTTCCAAATCTTACGTTTCATTTCCTCTTTGGAATGTCCAAGCAGAAGGCATCTTGGAATATGCAATTCAAACTATAGCTCAGAGGGGCTTACTGCTCTATAGTTCAGGTTCTGTAGGAGACTTTGTCGCAATGGAAATTGAAAACGGTCTCATTAAAGCTCACATTAGAATGGGTAAAAATAGAATTGAACTTTTTTCTCTTAGTCCTGTCAATGATAACCAATGGCACATTGTCAGACTGAAATTTTCCATAAAACATGTTGAACTCACGCTAGAAAAGAAAACTGTGAAAAGTTTACTGCCTTCACATAGTAAGCTTCCTGTTCTTAAGGGGGCCTTATATGTAGGTGGAATAAATGATGCACTCCGTGCAGAAGTGCTGAAACAAGGGTTAACTTCAGTTTCTGGGAGATATGGACAAGGGGGATCTTTCAAGGGCTGCTTAAAAGATTTGATAATTGGTTCAAAAAAAAAATCCTTGAAAAATGTTCTGGTGACTAAGGATATTTCAGTAGGATGCACAACAGAGAATGCTTTTCATATGAACCCTAATTTTGCACCAGAACAGCAAGCTGTGGGAATAGCCTCTCCCATTTCTGTTGTTGGTATTGTTGCTCCCAAACTGCTTAGGAAAGAAAGTCATGAACATTTTTTGTTTGTCAACGACTTGATTGTGCCAGAAGGTGGGCAAACACTTCTTGGATCTAAGCACATTAAAGTCAGTGTGGACTTCAAAACACTGGGGATTCGTCAATCACAAATTCTTTTTAGAATTAAACAGCCCCCTTCTCATGGGCACTTGAGGTTGAATGTTATATCAGAGCAAGAAGACTCCACATTTACTATGCTAGATTTGTGGCAAGGCAGAGTTTTATATGTCCATGATGGTTCTGAAGAAAGCTATGATTATTTCACTTTCTCTGTTTTTACAAGCAGTAAAAAAAAGATGCCTCCGTATCTCCAAGGAAAAGAGGAATATATGTTTACTATTACAGTAAGGCCAATAAATGATGCTCCAGAACTCATACTTCCAAATGGAAACTTATTTCTTCTCTTAGAACACTCCAAGAAATGCCTGAGTATAGATTCTGTAAATATTGTGGACAGTGACACAAGTGCTACAGATCTTAGTATTACAGTCCTTGGAAATTCAAATGCAGAGGCAGGATTTCTAGAAAATTCCCAGGCTCCTGGGAAAACAATTAGTACCTTTTCCTATGAGGATTTACAACATGGTAATGTTTTCTTTGTTCACACTGGAGTTCGAAATTCCAGGATTGTTCTGCGAGCAAGCGATGGGGAGAAAGTAAGCAACACAGTTGTGTTGCGTGTCATGGCTGTGCCCTTAGAATATAAATTGGTCAACAATACTGGAATTGATGTGGTACAAGGCACCGCAGTGTTGATAACACTTAGCCATTTGGCCACAGAAATAAATGCTTTTCAACAAGAGCTGGACATAAGATATGAAATCACAGAAGAACCCTTTTATGGAGAAATTCAGAGAAGGCATACTGGTGGAGAATGGAAAAAAACAAATTCTTTTTCTCAACGATCCATTGAACGTGGTCGTGTGAGGTATGTTTCTACCTTCAAAGCAATTCAGCAAGATAATGTCCACGAATATTTTAAATTTAAAATTATCATTGGTAGCAATATAAGCAAAGAGTTTCTGTTTGCTGTTAGAGTGAAATGGTTGACTTACAGTTTACTGAAATATGCACCATTGGTTATTGATAAATCCAAGAGAGAGTATCTTAATTCTAATAATCTTCTTGCTGTGATACCACAGATAGATATGTCAGAAAATGAATTTCATTACAAGCTGCAGTCCTTACCTGAGAAAGGAAGAATTCTGCTTGATAATGTCCCACTGCAAATAAATTCAAGCTTCAGCCAACAGAATATTTCTGAATATAAAGTAGAGTATCAGTTATTCAGTAAGCCCCATGAAGAAAATCTGGATTCATTTAGATTCTTCATTAGTACACAATATGTGGTATCAAATATCTATGATTTCAAAATCAACATCAAAACAGACCTACAAAACATTGTTTTGATAAACAATGGCCTTACTGTTACTGAAGGTGAAGGATCACTGATAACAAAATCAGAATTATTTGTGCAGACCTTCAGTAATAAGACTTTTGAGTATAAAGTTACAAAAAGTCCTCAGCATGGGAAGTTAATGCTTATTAATTTTTCTGATTCCCCAGAAAGTAACAGCAATCTTAGTAGTTTCACAAATCAGGATATATATGGAGACCGTCTTATGTATATACATGATGACTCAGAGACACTGTATGATGAAATTCATATCACTGCAACTGCCACAAAATTTGGAGAAGAGGTTTTAGAAACAGAACTCCATTCATCAGTAGACATCAAATTTAATATTTCTATCCACCTGAAAAATGATGAAAAACCAGTACGGGTAGTGGATAAGGTATTTCATGTTGTTAAAAATGGAAGGAAACTGTTGACTTTGGATGATCTTTGCTACCATGATCCTGATACAGATTTTGATGATAATCAGTTGTTATATACTAGGCGTGGCATTCCTAATGGAGACCTGGTTCTTGTCAATGAAACATCTCATAGACTATATCAGTTCAAGCAAGAGGATCTTATGCAAAAGCAAGTCCTCTTTGTTCATCAAGGAGCAACTTATGGTCGTTTTGTGCTATTTGTAACTGATGGAAAACATTATACGTCATCATTGCTAGAAGTAAGTGCTTCTGAGCCTTATGTCTTTCTAGAAAACAATACAGGATTATTGATCCAAAAAGGAAAAGAAGGAGTTATTACCACCACTAATTTGAGTGCTGTCACAAACCAAGATATTAGAAGTGATCATGAAATTAGATTTGAGATGTTTTTCTCCTCAAAGTATGGACAAGTCTTTGTTAATAATTCAGCACTGGCCACTTTCACTCAGCATGATCTCAAAATGGAACATGTGATTTATAGACATGATGATAGTAACAATTTGATTGACACATTGAACTTTACTGTTTACGCTAAAGGCCTCCGATTGGATGCTGAAATGAGCGTTCACATATATTTGGAAAGTCATCAGCGTCCACCAGTGATTATACATAACCACAGCCTTTTGGTTGAAGAAGGAAAACCTGTTCAAATCAGTAATGGAAAATTGCTGGTAAGATGAAGTTATCTAGTAATTTATAGTATATGTTTTAAATATTTTTTGATTTTTTGCTTCCTTGATTTCAGTAAAAGATTTCAGTAAATCTCTTCATCCAAGCCTTTCAACTCTGAATGTAGGAAGAACATCTGTTGGAAGGTTGAATTTCCTTCAACCTTTTTAATAAATATGTTTTACTATAATGAATATTACTTTATATTGTTTTAAATATTGTTTATTATTTATTTTATTGTGATTTTATTGAAAGCTATTTTGAGATTCTCCAACATAAGCAATATATAAATATATTAATTAATAATCAAGACACTAAAATTAAAATGCTTCTGTTTGTGATCAAACAGGCAGCAAACAATACTCTAATCAAGGAACCTTCAAGGAGGAAACAGGCAGCAAAATCCACACTCACATGCACTGATGATGTTACCTAGTTGGGTAATAAAGCGTCTGCAAGCAAACAACCAAGTTCAGAGAGCACCAAGAACTCTTTTAAACTTATTTGAAAAAAATTATTTAACAGTAAAGTTTTTGTGTGCTTCCCATCTCAAAATGACAAGAAGCCGTGCTGCCAATTTTTGGCAGTTGGGTCATAGAAAGTGAGGTGGGACATGCAAAAAAGACAGACAGATAGAGAGTTTGGCAGCCATCTGTGCCTGTAGGGGCACAGATAAACCATCTGTGCCATAGATAAATGAATATTCAGTACTGTTGTTATTAAAGATTAAATATAAAAAGCTGTATATAGAAAAAGCGATGCTCATCTTTTTGTCATTAATGAACTGTGCATATACTTTTTAAGGCTGTGCATGAAAACAGCTTGCCATCAGAGATAGAATTCAAAGTAAGATCACCTCCCGTCTATGGGTATCTCTGGAAGCTTACATCAGAAGAAAGGTATCTTGGAACAGAAGAAAATCCGCTTGTGTCTTTTACTCAGCAAGACATCAATGATGGCATTATCCAGTACATACAGACCATCTCCAACCAACTCCAAGACCACTTTTCCTTGGATGTGACCAATGGCATCCAGGCAGTCAGTGGAATAGAAGTGGCTGTAGACATCATCCCAAAGCTGATCCCATTAGAAGTACATAACTTCACAGTTGCTGAAGGGGGTTCAAAAGTCCTGGATGAAGATATTCTAAAAATTCCTAATAGCAACTTTGCAGGAGTTAATTGTGACTTTGGTCTAGTTGAGCCACCAAAATATGGGCGAATTGCAAACTCTCACTTTCTTGGAGTGGCATTGACTAAATTTACTAGAAAACAGGTAAAGTTGCTCTAAATACAATTCTGCTTTTTAATTTTATAATTAGATTTTAAATCATGTATCACAGAGCAATCAGGAGTTCATAAACTTCCCTATTATTAGACTTCAGACTTCAAGAACCTCCCTATTTTTAGAAAGCTGTACAGCCCCCACTGTTGTGCATAATTTAGCAAGTAATACAAAGACAAAATGTGCTGAGATTAAATAACGCTAGTTCAACAACTGGAGTGATTGAATCCTTATGGTTTAATTTTTAAACCGGATGCATTTTTAATTTTGTGACTTTCCTATTTCAGATAGAACAAGGATTGATCTTCTATGTTCATGATGACAGTGAATGGCTGCTTGACAATTTTACCATTGTTGCAAACTGTACACAACTGTGGAAGCAAAGCTTGTCTCAGATCATATTTGTGACTATTACACCAGTAAATGATGAAGCTCCCATCATAAAGAGAAACACAATACTCCGGGTATGTCCTGAGGAATTCCAGATAAATATTTAACTGGTTATGCATGAGTGTCTTCTGTTTATAACCGGTGAAGTGCAAATAGAAATACAAAGGTAATCAACACTTTACTAGATGTATCTCATGTATATGAAAAATAGTACTTGTCTCTGGGTTATCTATCCTATATGAATAGGCATTGATCTTCTAGAGCAGTGGTTCTCAAACATTTTGGTCTCAGGATTCCTTTACATTCTTAAAAATGATTGAGTTTATGTGGGTTATATCTATCAATATTTAATATATTAGAAGTGGAAACTGAGAACATTTAAAATATTTATTTATTTGAGTTTAAATACCTGCTGAAAGGTTCTTGGGAACCCCCAGGGGTCCATACAGACCACTCTTTGAGAACCGCTGTTCTGGAGGTTAAGCCAGTGTTTAAAAGACCTAGGCAGTTTTTGTCTTTTACTGCTGCTGAATTTAAAAGAAATCCTGGGGGCAGGGGAAAAGACAAGCCAGACAACTATGCAGGTTCTTGTGTACTTGGTTTATTTTTAATGCCTACATCCCAAATCTATGCTATTGTCATTGCTAGCGCATAGTTGGTCTTGATTTAACATACATTGATAACAGGCTAAAGGAAGAGGAATTATTAATTTGAATAAGTACATTGCAAAGGGGCGGTATTATTTCTTCACTTCCACACTGGAATGATCGAGAGTTGATTTTCAGTTAAAGTGTACCTGGGAATATTGTATCCCCTTACTATATTCACAAATTGCCCCTTGAACTGTAATTAATTCATCACCTCCCTAAAAAAATCTCAGGTGCACACAATAAGCATGGGTTTGGCTTATTAAGCCCATTTAGAGCTTGTCAGCCTTGCAAATGACTTTTCAATCAAATGGTCTCCTTGAATGGGTTTTGAATAAGAAGATACAAATGGAATTGGAGCAGATTCCCACACTGATATGTCACCTACACATCACCTGCACACCTACAGCTAAATCTCAGTAACTAAACTTGTACATCAATTAGTAAGTAAAAATTCTTCTCCCCCCCCTTTTTTAAAATTGCAAAGTCCTTAGAGCTATTTTCTTTGTTCGTTTTTCCACTGCTGTTTTTTCCTCCTGATTTTCATAGGATTTGTCTTCTAATCCATTTACAATGTCTATAGCTTTCCTTTGGAGTTCTTTCCAAACTGTACTGACTGCTTTTTAATATCTTGAAGTGGGGCAGGGAACCTATGACTCATCCAGACTCCCAATATCCATTAGTCATACTAGTTGGGTCTTAATGGAGAACAATATGAGGAGGTCATTACATTCCTTTTCACAGTTTATAGGACTAACTAGTTCAGTGGTGATTTTTTGAGGGGTTGGTGAGACAAATTCTCATTGACTTTTTCTTTTTATATCTACTTACCTGGTGGTAGGTATTTTGAAATGAGAGCGTTACTTTTCAAAAGATATGCTTAGGCATCGAACTGTTAGGGAATAATTATCCAAGTTCTTTCAATCACAGATTTAATAACATTAGTTATCTCTTGGGAGATGATATATGTGTGATTTGTATTTTGTATTTTGATTTTAGTTTCTTAGTAAAGCTATCCTCCTTTACCCCAAATTTTAAAATTAGCAAAAAGCGCCTGGCTTTCTTTTTAGATGGCATTAAATTTTAAGTATAAGTACTGCAGTATAACCAGAAGGGGGGGATCTGTTTTCAATTTTATGGACGTTTCCCTGTTTATCAAAAACAACCCTTATTAAGTATTGTACTCTTTTTATTATTGAAAACCAGAGTGTGGTCCTTAGAAATATGCGCAAAAGGGAAAAAAAATCTCAGAACTGTTGATTTGCTAATATTAATATTTGAAAATGGAAGTATGAAATGAAAAAGCTAAATGAAAAGTGTATATATCTTGGCCAAATATTTGGTGTTTCTCAAATCTCATCAAGGAAAATCCTGAAATAATACAGAATATGTGAGACAAAATTAGGATAATAGTAAATGAAAATAAAATGTGTTCTTAAAGTAGATCATACATTATAAAGATAGCTAGGATAGCATACATTATGAGTATTTTCAGTATTTTGGTGATGCTAAATCATTTTTTTCTTTTCCAAGCTGCTTCCTGAGATCTTCTGTTGGCAAAGTAAGCTCTGTTTTTATTTTGTAAGGATTCATTATATAAGGTATACTTGTATGCGCTAGTAATTTTTTTTTTTTTTGCTTTTACTTGATTATCAGCTTCTGAAGTCCTGAAGGTGGTAATGTTTTTTTCAATCCAGTTTGTATCTCCTCAATTCATCTGTTGAAACAATGCACTGAAGTTACATTTACATGATATTGCATTGATCCATCAAAGAGCATGGCTGCATAATTTGTGTTTATTCTGAAAGACTCAGGTGATACCCTAAGCATATGTACTCAAGTGGATCAACATAACTGAAGCTTGGGGATGGGGGAGTATCCTTTACATCACCATCATTTTCAGAAAGTTTATGGCCTGGGCTGGGATGAAGTTAGTCATCGCAATTGGGATTTAGTCATCTCAGATCTTGATTTTGGTGGGACCAAAGCATGACTCATTTCTTCCAGAGGCAGCCTTCTTTGAGGATGAGAAAAAAAAATGCAGTATTCTAGCATTATGACTATTTTTGTCCTTTAAAACATTGTTGAATGTTGTCAGATGGGTTGCACAGATATAATTATTTTGATTTATAATTTAATTTTGTTTAGAACATGTATATGTCATTTTTTTCATGGCTCTGATCAGTATTGAAAAACTTAAAATGGATTCTTAAACTTTCCATCTCTTTGTGTTGCAGCTTCCTTTCAGTTTCTGTGCATTGTGTTATGCTAAGATGCCTTCAATTGATCAAATGTAACCATTAAAGTTTTTTTTAGCGCATTCACTTAGCACATTCATGAGCAAAGTGATACATACATGGATGACCTTCCCCAGCTTAGTGTCCTAGTATGACTGTATTGGCTAGGATTCATAGGGGAACCCCAGCAGAACTGGAAGGCACTTCATTGTGCCAAAGGGCCATGAGAACTTGGGATATTCCTTCATATCCCAAGACAATTCTGCCAGCAGAATGAAATCTAAGTTACTGGAGGACTACTGATATGCCTATGGATAACTTTGCTGGTGTAGATGTTTCAATACTGTGTCTCTGTTGTTGGGATGAGGGTGTGATGGAGTAAAACAGATTGTTTGTTTTTGGTCTTTGACCATAAATTAACAACAACAGATTGTTCTGCATCTTTGTGTTTTGGGGTGATGATGAACACTAGGATTTTAAACCCAGTCATTTTCCTACCATCCTCACAAAATTGGCTCAGAATTGTAATAGCCTTGGACTTGATATTTCTCTCCCAGTAATTGCAATGTGAGAGGAAATGAAGAAGGATTTCCTGTGTACTAATCAAATCAAAAGGCCTGTGGATGGGTTGGAGGCATGTCTTCTATCACCCAGTGGATAGGACTGTTCTTCCCAAGCAGTCAAGCAAATAATTTCATTTATCTTTTAAGTATGAGTTCCTGCCGAGGTGTGTGATGGGAAATAGGCTGAATCCAAGAAAACACAGAAATATTTTGGCCTGCAATAGGACTTGGGGGAGCTCCATTCATAGTTATTTTAAATCTTTCTAGGACCATTTTATACTACGTTCAACAATTGTCTTGCTGTCATGAGTCAGTATTGCACAACTTATAATGAACTTTGTTTTGTGAGTTTCTGTATACTTTAATATCTTACCCTAAACACACACTTAAGTAACCAAATGGTGTTATTAAATATCCATTTTCCTTTAGCAAATACAGCCTTAGATATCATTTGGCTTGGCTTTTTTCAAAACTTTCAATAGCAGAATGAAGCCTGAAAAAAAGTTTTCTTTCTAAATGTTAGATGAAATATTTTTACAATTATAAAAACCTAGCACATGAGTCAACTTTCTAAGAAACAAGTGTGTATAGAATCAACCATGTTCCCTGACTACTCTGTATTGCTGTTGCTAGGTTACCCCTCCCTTCGCATCTGTCTGAGTAGTATGACTGCCAAGGAAGAGGCAAACTGCCATATGCAGTCTACAGGACCTTGGTTCAATTCCATCAGTGGTTCTTATGAACTTGATAACTGGCAACAGGTTATTTTTCTGCAGTTGTATGCTTCATTCATTTTCTACTACAGTGTATGTTCTCATTAAAAAAAATGTTCAGAATCCAAAAAAAGGCTAAAATGGGATTTGATTTGTGCTTCTCAATTCGTAATCTCATTCTGTCACAAGGCTCCATCATGGACAGCATTTTAAAAAGCATTTTTGGTTATAACTTGATACTAAATGATTTATAATATAGCCATCAAACCACTAGGGTAGGCTTAGAATACCTCTTTCTCTCCTATCTTTTCTATTCATAATCAATCTAGTAATGTTTAGTTGATTAATCATACATACAGGCATGGATACCCATTATATTATCACCTTTTGAGGCAAGCAGCATGGTGCAAAGGGATGAGAAATAGTCAAAGAAATTAAAGCCAGGAGATAAGGAAAGAAAAGGAAATATAGGTAAATCTAGTTTACACCAAAACCTTTCACTATAACTCTCCATATATTTCTGTCCTTGCAAATCATCCTTTTCCCACTACATTCATATATTGCCTTTTGCTCTTTAAAGTTCTGACTATTTCATTTTAGAGGAATATCATCAGCTCCATCTAGCTATGACTTTTTCAGGCTTCCCTTGACCCATTACTCTCCCTTCATATATTTGTTTTGCATTACAGTCCTTGTTCTTGCAATGTATTTGTTTCATACAAATATTTGTTTCATTCACTTTTGTATTCAGTCCACATTCATTCAGCACCCATTCATTCATGACACCATCTTTTCATGTTTTACCACATACACTTAAGTACCCTGTTTGCAATGCAATTTACTTTTATGTTTTTCCTGAGATATCAAACTCTCACTTCCATATAACAAAGTGGGCAGAAGTATACTCTTTACACAGCCATTTTTGCTTCTTCTTCAAACCTTTATTCCTCATCTCAAGCCACCTACAACCCATCACCTTTCTACCATTGTTTACATATCTTAAAATGTCTACATACATTTCCTCATCTGTAATCAACATTCTGTGAAGGTACACACATTTCACTGTTATCACAATTGAACTCCATATTTGCACAAACATTCCGTTATTCAAGCCTATTCTCTTTAGCATACATTTCTGTAAATCAACAAATATATAATAAACTTCATTTCTCACAAATATGTATTTCTCAACAACCTGCTGTAGAGCAAAAATCTGGTTGACATACTCCCTGTCCAACATAAAGCCATACTGTACTTCTCAAATTTGGCTCTTTGTCCCCTTTTGACCACAATTCCACCCAATACTTTCCTAGTTGTACTTAACAAACTAATCCTCTGGTAGTTTTTGCATTCATTTTTACTATCTTTCCATTCATAGAGGAAAACAGTAATAAAATTCTTCCAATTGTCTAGCACAGCCATCCTATATACATTGAAGAAGTCATACTCCTATTGTAACATTCTCCAGTGACACCATTTACATCTCCACCTTTATCGTTTTTCAACATTCTCATAGCATCTACAACTTCCTGTTCATCAGTTTTTTTCTTGGACACTAACATTTATCTTATTTGTTTTACGTCCACTCCTTGACATACCACTGTCATTCACAAACAGATCACTAAAATACTTCTTACAGTATTCTCTTCAGTTTCATCCCAAACCATTTGATCAGTTTTATTTTTAATTCCATTCACTTTTCTGGAGACTCCTTGTTTAGCCCCATTCACTGACTTTTAAAACCATTTTTATTGTCATCAAAATGGTCTGCCCTTTTTTCTGCTTCTTAAAATCTTAAATCCTTGTTTCCTTTCACTACATTCTTTCAATTACCTCTCTTTATATACATCCTCACTCTTTACATGAATAATTTGCTTATATGTTTTTTCCTCATTTGCAGCCTGTTTTACTTCATTATTTCACCAAGCATTCTTTTCCATAGGTTCTAATGGCTTAACTCCATACCCATATATGAACTTCTGTAATTTTTTTTTTTTTTTACTTTATTCCACATAGCCTCCACATCTTCTTTCTACTCAGTCTGTTGGGAGATTAATCTTTTTTTCTCATACTTTCCCTACTTGCAGTCATTCTTTTTTCACTCTTGTTTTTGCACTTCTTTCCTTTGCTTCCACATTCTTCTTTTCCCCAAGGTGCACTCTTTGACATTATCAAAAAATAATCTATCCCACATTCAGAATTTTTCATCATCCTCATATCTTTTACTAATTTTCTCAGTCTATCATCATAAGCAATTAATCATGCTTTTAGATATATACCCATACCTTGTATGTGTGAATATTTATGCTTAAACCAAGTTCTTTGGGGATCCAGACAAGTGATGTTGGGGGCATGAGACATAGACTTATGCATAAAGCATATATTGGAAAGAAACAGAACTTTTAGCTGTCACCTAAATTTTTCCAGAAATTTGTTCCAGCTGACAAACTAGTATCAGGAAATACAGAAAATTAGACAGGCTTAATGCATATGCATTCAGATCTAACCCAATTTGAAGTGTCTATAAATTTGTAAATAAATGACCTAAACATGGGAATAGGGAAGAAGACCTTGCAGAATTACACTGAAATTCAGATACAGAGGAAAATTTCTGTTACAGCAAAAACAGCAGACTTGGAAACTTAACAGAGTTGTTTTAGCATAAGTGTGTGTGCATGCTTACTATGTATCCTGTGGCTATCTGAAAGTTGCAGTAGGATGTCCAAGATATTATGACTTTGGGCACCCTTCCAAATTCTTTTAGCCTGGCGTCTGTCTCTCTTTTGAGTCAGTCAGCAAGATGCAGTTAAGTGTTGACATCAGTTTAGCCCAGTTATTTCCCCATTTGTTTTAATTATAGATCCATCTGTAGTTCAAAGCAGAATGAAGTACTGATACTATTGAGACAGGTACTGAGACAACAAAGCTATTTCAGTGATCTCATATGCCTTCATTAATATTTGTATGCTCACGGGCTATACAATTCTGTGCCTTGTTTCTTTAGATATGAATTCGTGCAGGATGCGGTTTGATATTTATTTGAAGTCTTTCGAAATGATTTTAAATGCTACAGTAGGATGAGTAGGCTTCAGTCTTGTCAGATTTTTTTTTTTTTAAATTACCCACTGATGTACTAACCACAGCCAGATCCAAACTTAACATCAAAGAACCAGGTGCCTCTGAGACCAGGGTTTTATTGTATGTTGCAGAACTGAACTATGCTCATGAGCCTTTCACACAAAGGCCCAGTCATTGTTGCTGCAAGCTTGCTTTATTTCAGCAACCTAATTTAGTTGGATACTATTGTTGTTACTAGAGTCATAAACTCTTGTTGATTAGCTGCAGGGCAGATAACTGTTTGTCCCTCTGTGTTTTAGACATGAGTTCCCAAGACCTAGAGTCAGCAAGGAAATGCTTATAGTCCAAAACATCCAGTGGGTCCCATGTTGTGTATCCCAACCTACAGCAAATCCTCAAGAAATATATCAGCAAAGCTTCTTTTCTTTTCTTTCTCTATATAGTATTTCTTTTTCACTTATTATTTTTCTTTATTCTTCTTTAATTAAAATGTTGTACTGTTTGTAATTCTGTTGAAAAACTTCTTCAGTAAAAATTATTTAAAAAAATATATCAGCAAAGCCCAGCTGCTTTATCAACCAGCTTTGTTTACAAAACTATATATTTTAACAACAAAGCCAGAATCAACTTGAGTAATATTTCTCTTTTCTTCTTTTTCTTTAAGGTCTGGGTAGGATCAGTCACTGAAATAACAACGAATGAACTCTTGGCAGAAGATAAAGATTCCTCTCCTGCAGAATTATTGTATTCTGTTTCTCCTCCCAACAATGGCCACTTGGCACTCAAGTCTTCTCCAAACAAGAGTATCCTTAATTTTACCCAAGCTCATATTGAAGAAGGACAAGTAGTATTCGTCCACAGAGGTATTTTGCACTGTTGATGGAATTTCATGCCAAAGTTAATGATGTTTTTGGTTGTATTAAAAATGCCCGTTAAGAGTCAAACACAACATGAGAACTACATATTTTGTGCTTTAAAAAATCAGTTGTACAGAGACTGATTTGAATGGCATTTGTGGTAAGTCCATGACTTAACATATGAAACTACTATTAGCTGCAAGGTGAATCCTTTTATGTTTTATGTTCTGAAAACAGACTTCATAAAACTTAGGTTTTATGAAAGCAGAGTTTAGGCTCGGATTGAGCTTTGGGTGGGGGCAGAAACACAAAGGCATGTAAAAAAATTTCCCTTCCATTGCACACCATGGCTGTTATACAGAGCGGATTCTCCCAAGACTTTTTTTGTGGATGGGATGAGAGGGAAGATACTCTAAGAGAAATACATATTCATTAATCTAAGTCAAATGACTTAATATAGCCTAAAATCTTTCCTACATATGCTTAGCCTTACCACTCTCAATAAAACAAATAGATTTCTAGTACATACCAGAAACTCAGGAACAGGACAGATAAACACCAAGATAAGAAATATGCACAAGCATTTTTTTTCCTACCAAGTTACGAATGAACTGAAGGGAGTACAAGTAAGAGCTATGGTTAATACTAGAATATATTTTCTCCCTGCACAATATTTGCATATGCACACACACAGGCATGCAAGGGTAGCAACTCCAGAAGGATAATTGTGGTGAATAATAAATGCAAACAGCGAACCACACTTAGGGAACACTGCGGCCATAAAATCAAGCCACCATTTCCAAACTGCCAGTGTTTGTTGACATTTTCTATTACTTTTCTGTGGGATCCACCTGGGTCTCTGAAACATTGTCTGAATGCAAGAAACAAATGCAGTCAAATTTCAATATTGAACCACAATCAACTGAATTGTTAATCCCAGTGGACAGCACAGTTGTAGATTTCCCAAATCCATACAGATACCAGGCTGTATTGTTTGAAAATATTGCTGTTCAGACTTCCGGTTGAGAGCCGTGGTGAAATAAATGTCCCTTTTTGCAGTGGGACAGTATTACAATGGAGATTGTGAGGGATGCAGGATCCTGGTGGCCAAAATGCTCTCCAGATTAAAGAGAGATCTTTGAGATAGCCCATGTGACTCTGCACAGCAGCTACTCATGAGTAAACCATAGGAATAGTCATTTTGTGGTTTGCCTATGGATTGAGTGGCTGGGAATTAACGTAGCCTTTGAAAGGACAGTAAGCTTGACCAAGGCTCACTTCTTAACTACTTTGGATTTGTTTTTTTTTCCTGCTGCCTTAAAAGGATTAAGACCCTTTGGAACAGCAAATTATATTGTATTCACTAGGTGAGCTCGTTAGAGAAAGAATTTTTAAATATGATTTTTAAAAGCTTTTGAAAAATATTACTTTTTGGATTAAACAGCAAAAGGGTGTTCAGAATATGGGCTTTAGAAAGTTTAACAATGGATTAAGGGCTCAGATGGAATTATAGTTTTAAAAGTCCACAGAGAGTTTTGAACTAACTAGAAGAAATTTTCCCATGGGAAAAATGGCGGTTGTTTTGAATTTTTTCATGATAAGGGGACTTTTAAGGTTGGATACTAGAGGGAGCTAAAGGATGAAGAAAATGGAACAGAAATCTATAATACAAACTTGGGAATATTTGTCAGCCAAGCTTTTGGACAAAATAGATAAATTTCTTGACAAGATTGACAGAACATGTTGTAATGAAATTTCAGAACAAGAACAAGTGGCAACAGATGATTTGGAAATTACTTTGAAGGGGGACTTAAATGTAACAAGTAATGAGAAAAATATGGAGAAGGATATGGGCACACAAATGGAAATGATGGATGTATTCCCAAAAGGAGATGTATAGATACCAGGAATCTCACTTGGATCATTTTTTTTTTTACTGGCTATACAAAAGAAATCTGCTAAATTCTGAAAGATTTTTGGCTTGGAACACTGAGCAGAAAACCAACTCTGGGACTTTTTTTTTAAGGGGTTAAAAGATATTTTTAAAAACACAGGGAAGGAATACAAGGTTGGCTTATTCGACCAGGGCTAAAAGAGAAAAATAGTTACATCTCTTTGCCCTTACTGGGCATTTGCTGACAAAGAACGACTGACGAAGCATTTGGATTTGGATTTTTTTTTTTTATTCAATAGATGAGATTGGAGATTATGTGAAGGGAGATAATGTTGTATTTAGAAATAGTGATAAGCTATTAAGATTGTCTTTACTTGCTGGGATGAAGGGGGAAGTTACTTCTTTATTTTCCTTTTTCTATTTTTTCTTTTTCACACTTTTTTCTTTTCTTTTGTATTTTTCTGTTTGTATTTTTTGTAGCCTGTATTGGCTTTTATTCTTTTCATTTATAATTCTTAATAGAATTATTTGAAAAAAAAGAAAATATTGCTGTTGAACAGGAACAATATTTATTTGAATCCACTCTCAGAAAGAATTCATTGACCCAAAGTTGGTTGTCAGTACGAGAAAGACTACATTGAAATCCTAATCACTTCTGTTTAAATTTAATTAAATCTACTTATTTTGTTGCATGCTAATTGTTACATGTTTCTTAATTGTTGTTGTTGTTCTATAAACATATCCCTGTTTTCCTCTAGGACCAATGTCTGGAGGCTTCAGTTTTCAGATTACAGATGGTATAAACTTTGCACCTCGTCAGATTTTCAGTGTCACAGCTCGAAATTTGGTTATTCGCCTTGAAAATAATAACGGATTAGAAATCTTTCCAGGTATTCTTAATTTCATTGGAATAAACTAAGCTAAAGAATAGGATGATTGGTCAATATTCAGTTCATTCTTTTTGAAAAACTAAAAGGTGACAGGAATTCCAAAATGCAGTTTTATCCAACTTGATCCTAAGTCAGGACTGGGCACCATTTCTGTACTGCTTATTTTTTTTTAATTATGTGAAGCCTATTTTATGTTGTTTCCTCACTGAAACTGGTGGGAAACCATACTATGAGTTTCAGCAGTGGAGGTATGCTGGAAAAAAAAAGTGTTTGGGAATTTAGTCCTGGAGTGACAAATTGTGATTTGTGCTTCCTGTTTGACACATGGCATAATGCTTTTGAGGACCAAAAGTGACATTTGGCCACAGAGATTGCTTGAGGCATATTCTTTTATAAGAATGTTCACAGGAAGTGAAAATAATTATAAGCAAGCTATGTCTGGTACATTTTTAAAGGCCGAGTCATGTTCCTTTATGCCAACATTTTCCCCAAGGTTGACATTCATGTTCAAGAACTAAGGAAAACTGGTATTTTTAAAGGGTGTTTTAAAATGTTAAAACATTCTGTCATACATAATTTTCTGACATCTACCTTGCAATTTGTTTATTATTGCATGCTTATCTTACTCAGGCTGGCATGTGTAGTTTCCTTCCTTTTCTTCTCATAACATGTTTATGAGTTTAAATTAAGAGAAAGTGATCGGCCCAAAGTCACTGAATAAGAATTTATGATTAATCTGACTAGATGACCAGAACCCTTGAATATTGCTTAAAGGCATTAATGGACTGGATGAGAGAGGGAACAAGCTGAAATTAAATCCAGACAAGACAGAAGTGATGTTGGCAAGAAAAAGCTGGACTTTGCTGACTCTCCTTCACCAGCAGAAGGTTCTAGTCAATGAAGGTGGGGAAGAGAGGTGGAGCCCTAGGATACTCTAATAAGAGAGGCTATACGGATCTGAATGGGAAGCAACAGATTGAGACTTAACTCAATCAAGACAGAATGGCTTCTGATCCAGAAGCCAGTTGAATTTGGAACAATGCCAACTTTAACTCTTGATGGGCTTACTCACACTGAGAAAACTCTGGTGTAGAGAGTAAGGGAGATGACTTTGAAAAAATATGCAAGAGCTGTTACCCAGACAAAGAGGTCTGAAACATTCTTCAGTGCCCAGGATACAAGATAATATTTGGAAGCAGGTCAGGCAACATCTCCCTAATTCACTGGGAAGGGAGGAGAAGTACAGCACAATTAGACTTGCAAGATTATAGACCATATCAATAAAGTAGTTCTGGTCTTCCTGTGGAGTTGATGGTCTGGTCTGGTCTGGTCTGGTCTGGTCTGGTCTGGTCTGGTCTGGTCTGGTCTACCTAGAGGGTCTGACAGGTATGCACTTCTGAAGTGCACTTCTGAAGTGAAGACTGTGGCCAGGAGACCCTTTGCCCACTTTTGGCTGGTGTGCCCCTCGTGGCCTTTCCTAGAGTAGAAACATTGGCAACAGTCACTCATGCCCTTATTAACTTACAGTTGGATTACTGTAATATGCTATAGATGGAACACCATTGAAGACCATCTGGAAAATAAAGCTGCCCATGGAGCAATCCAGGACTATTCAAGATAGCTATTTAGCACCAATACTATAGGAGCTGCATTGACTGCCAGTTCATTTCCGGGTGCAATTCAAGATGCTGCTTTAAAGTCTTTCACAGCTTGGGGCTGGGTTATGTGGCTTACTTCAAACAGAATCCCTCCCCCATCCCCAGGAAATACAGAAGAGGATGGAGGCATGGATTTTCTGCAAAAACTTCCTCCTCCTCTGGAATTCCTTACCTCCAGATATAAAATTGGTATCCATATTGTTGACATTTGGAAACTATTATAAACTTATAATAGTTTCAAGCAGCACTTGAGACAGGGGAATGAAGGATGCGTGACCTGAAGGTGAATAGTAATGCAGTGAGAATGTAGCCTTTATGGTCTTGTAATGTTATCTATAATATCATTGTACAGTATTTGAGTTCTGTTGGTTATTATTGTTTTATTGTATGCCACAATATTGATTGAAGTGGCCTAAAAGTCTGTAAAATAAAGACATCCAATTAAAAATAAATAGATAAATGTTGGACCAGTCAGCCAACACTGTTGCTGGCACTGCAACAATTCCTAGCCAGAAGTTCAGAAACCCTCTGATTGGAGAAGTCGGCTATGCCTGTTCCACCATTCTCCATATGAAAACAAAGATAACTGACTAGCATTTGTAGACAATGCAATAATTTGCTAGTTCGTTTTTTAAATTCTTGCCAAATGTTGTCCTTGTTAGGAAATTGTTTTCTTTGACCTTCTTTGTTTGTACTGTCTTTTCTCTAAGCTTGGATGAGTTCCTTGTTGACCTTTTTGATCCATTCCATTATGGCCACCTGCTGAGCATATGATACAGCAACAAAGAACATTTACTTTTTATCCAAATAAATATGAATGTCATTGTTAGCAGCATACATCATTATGCATTATGGCTCATATTTTGTTAGAACTGTGTTGTTATTTGATTTTAGATCATGTCTGATTTCAGGCCTTTGCATTCAGTGAAAGAATGTAAGTACGTTGCTTAAAAACCCTCCTGTTGATCTAATTCCTTTAAACTTTGGCCTGGTTGATCTTTGTAAAAGAATGGAGAGCTTGTTTTGAACAGTCATAAAGAGCTGGGTCAAATGTGCAGAAACTGCATATTATACCACTTCAAACTGTAGGGCACAACCTCTGTCAACTTGAGGCCTGGGCTAGAATTTGTATACTTTATCAGTATCCACACTCAAAGTGGAGAGACCAGCCCTGTTTTGGAAGAGAATTTTAGGTGTTTTATTCAGTAAATGGATGCCTTAAGCATCAGAAAAAGTTAAGGCACCCATTAATCCATCCCCCCCATTGTCCAGAATACCAAAAACAGTTCCACCTACCCTAGGGAGGCTCTGGGGATCACAAAAGGAATGCTGGCAGCCTGTGTGATCCCCAGGCCATGAAGTATAAATGAGGGAATTGAATGGAAAGCTAGGGCACGTGTGCATACATACACACACACGCACACACACACACACAGACAGCTGTTTTTTCTCTCTGGCATGCTAGATGTCTGGGTGCAAAGAGCTTTCTGTACAGGATAATGTTTAGGCATGCAATCCTTCATTTAAAATTATACATTTGGTTGAAACTACCTTTAGGTGAAGGTTTAGAGGATTGCACTGCTTCTGAATGAATGAATTGCTCGAGGGCAGAGTTTAGGATTGGAGATCATAAACTGTATTGACAGTATTATTACCCTTCTGCACTATTATTATAATTATTCAGGTTCCAGGAAACCAATTACATCCCGCAATCTGAAAGCTGTCACCAATGATGTGGTTGAGATAGAAAACCGAACAATTGTTTTTACAATTGTAAATTCCCCCCAATTTGGAAGACTCATCCGTATATTCTCTGAAAATAACATACAGGATATTTCAAGTTTTACACAAACTATGGTAAGTGTCCATTTATTAAAGGCACTGGCAGTGTGCCTTTGTTACAAATCTTTCTTAATTGCCTAATCTTTTTTAGGATTGTATTTGGGTGGAATATGAAAATGTTTGTGGAGATATTTCTTTTAGCTTTCAAAATAGTCGGTAATTGAACACAGTATTGTGAACATTCTGCTAAACATACTATAGAGTGGGTTTGGCTACTATCAACATTGATTAAACTTTAGGAAAAGGGAGTGAAAGATTAAGGAGGAATTTATCTGCACCAGCGATTTAGGAACGCAACATATATTTGTTGTGATCCACATTTATAAATAGGAAATGAAGTGTAATGTAATTGTGAGATCTATATCAATAAGTCTGTACAAAATAGTTTGTTTCTACTAAATATTCATTAGGAGCACTATCCCAGATGTTTTCATTTATGACATTTACATACCACTTCCATCCATTGGTTTACAGTACAGTATGTATAATAGCATACAACAGTAATACAGTATTGTAGAAAATATGAAATACAATTGTTTAGAAGAAAAGTCTACTCTTTTCAATTTCAGGTACAGTACATGCCTAAGATTGCAGCCTAGATGGTGTTTGTCAAGCCACTCAGCTACTTATCTCATACTGATAATAATTTGTGCTGTTGCATTATTCCCTTCCTCAGTACTTCCTGGGCTGAATGTTGATCACACAATATTGCATGATCACATGGTCACTCCAGGAAGTGCTGGAGAAGAGAAAAAAAACTTTTTGGCAAAGAGCCCAAGATTATAAACTTACAAACATTTTCAAGATGAAATGAAGATGGAAGAGACCCTTTGGCCATCTTGTGTGTGTGTGTGTGTGTGTGTGTAAGTGCAATCCCAATCCCTCCTTAGTTTTTAAAGCAAAGATAACACAAGTCACACTTCCAACATAATTTCCTATGGGGACAACACCTCCCCATCTATTCCTAGAAGATGCAATGAAAAAATTGCTTTGCACGCCCAATTTTGCATCCTCTAAAACTCAAAAACATTCTTTCTCAGATTTTTGCCCTCTCTAACCATGAATATGACTGGCAATTCTAAAATAAAGGTGTTTTTATTGTGATTAGTTTTGAATTAATCTCTGAGCTCTATAAGCACACACCTCTGTAGATCAGTGAGTTTCTAAATCTGTTACAAGGTAATTGTAATCTTACAATTACTCACAAAATTAAGGTGTTTGTGGTTCTGGAGTTCCTACAACACTTGTACAGGATTACAGGTTTTAACCCTGAGGTTTGGTTAAAGTATGAAACAATTCATTCTTACTAAAAATGTATTTGAAACTGTTCTCATTGCCAGCAAGTTCAGCATTCTTTCTCTGTATAGGTGGATGAAGGATTGATCATCTATGAGCATTCAAACAAGCAATCAGTTGACTGGAACATGCAAGATTATTTTACATTTACTGTCTCTTCTCCACCAGCTGCTCTGGGACCTCAGGTGTTCCATATTAATATATCCTATGAAATTAGAGCACATGATCAGAGCAGTCAGCTACTTACAAACACAGGTAAGTTATGTGGAATCACGAATTAGCTGATCTTCTTCACAGAAGCTCAAGTTAGGCTTCATGGAATTATCTCAGAGTTATATACTTTGGAGAAATCTTATCAACATTATTGATGCCTTCCATATTTTGGTCTGATAAAAGATACGTAATGTGTACTTTCTGTGTTCTTTCTCCTGGATTTCATATAAAAGGAGCTATGTAAATTGAATATGATGCAGAATAAGCATCAAAGTAGTATATGACCCACTGATTCAACTTCCCCTAACACGGAGAGGCATATGCATTGATAATAGGGATACTACCCTTCCAGTAGGCCAAGTAGGGTAAAGCATTGAATTGTGCTATAGGAGACAAAATAAATAATAGGTTGGTGGTAAACCCAGCCTTCTTTTAAGGCAATAAGGAGTTATGCTCTTATTTTTCCAAAGTATCCATCCTTAACAGCAACTTTAGCCCTGTCTCGGTCTCAAAGACCGAGAAGAGGGCTCACATTTGCACATATCCTCTTCAACTGCTTTTTTTTCCCAGCATGAATTAAACCACCCTGAAGAGTTAGAAATGCTAGAGATACACTGGAAAGTCTTAGTTTAGGCAAGTAATTTGAATCCTGTAACTGGATTCTGGCCTTAATGGATGACATCCTTGCTTCATTGTGCATGGAACAGTTTGAAACAGAACATGGACAATTTACAATGGCCTATAATCATAATAAGATTGATGGACAGGTCAAAAAGGTTAATAGTATATTCTTGGAAGAGTTATGGATTATCATTGGAAGCAGATTGAGAGAGTGAATGTATTTATCCATACAGTCACCAGTGCTGCACTCAGCTCAATGGCACTTAAATAACTCTAGTCTTTATACATAGGGGAACCATAAAACATTTGTTGAGCTATGTTTTTAGTGTTTTTTCTATGGTAAATCTAAAAGAAAAGAATCAAATATGATACCCCAAAGATTTAAACAACTTGATCTGCTTCACTTGGATTCCATTTATATGCCACTTATATTTCTTTCTTAACTGTTTTTTAACAATATTGCTAGGTTTCCCTAAACCATTCAGACTCTGGCCAGGGTACATTAATTCAAAATATAATACATTAAAAAAAAAACTCAGCTAAACAAAGCTACAGGCCAAAAGCTTGCTGGAGCAGAACGGCTTTAACTTGCTTTCTTAAGGCATCTCATATCTCTGGGATTTACGTCTCCTGAACCTCTCTGGTAAACAGAATAACTTTGGTGATATATTATTACACCTTTTTCCCTCAATAAGTGGGAAGGGTTGAACTGCACTATTCAGACCTGTCAGGATTATCCAAAGAATGATTTTATCATTGGGTTCTTGGTGGTCTGTGACCTTGCTTCTTTTCCTGAAGAAGTTTGATTACTGGGCTAGAGAACACACACTTTCTCCACTATGGCCCTTACTGTCATAAAAGAACATGGTTAGCAGCTTATCCGTTAACGTAGGGGGATGGCGTTCTCACCATTTATAAAAAAGTTAAATAGAGGGGGCCTGGCTTAATCTGGTTTGGAGATTGGGATCTGATTGAATAACATACATAGATGTTCCATCTAACTTGGCTTGAAGAATTTTCATGTTATATGCTAATTAATAGCAATAACTAATAGCAACAACCATGGAGGACTGCCTGATTTTTTTCATAGCTTTTCTATAGACAGAATTCAAAGCTGATTTTAACTCCACAGATATTATGTAAATGGTCTCTTGCAGGCTACTCAAGTATTTCTCAGCTAAATCAGAAAAGCACTGATATTCAGGTAGTCCCCAGTTTAAGAACAAGTTCTATTCCCAAGGTCTGTCCTTAAGTTGAATTTGTATATAAGCCAGAACAGTATAATTGTATAATACTGAATAAGTAGTATTGTGTAATGAACTTGAACCATTGTGTATTTAACTCAAGTCATTGTGTATTTAACTCAAATTTTGCTACAGTAGGTTCCTTTCTTAACTGTGGGTTGTCCTTAAACTGGGAGTTCTTAACCCAGGGATTACCTGTATTTAGCAAACAATTAGAGTGATGGAGGTCGGTTTTCTCATCTTTCAATTCTTTCCTACTCAGTAAAATACAGTATTGAAAAGAAATTATGTAAAAGGGTTCAGAACACTGTCCACCTGTCATGAGGATAAGTCCCTCAAAACTGAATGGAACACAGCCAAATTTGGTGCAGGGCAAAAACCAGGAAAAGAAAGATTGAGCGTGAAAATGGGCTGGACCCTGCAGGGGACTGTGCAGGTAGTAATATCTTGGAAAAAATTCCCAATGCATTTTTATGGGAGGGGCTGTTGAGCTGCAGCTCAGAAGGATGCTGACTCTTCTATTCTAAACCTCCCTCTCTTCTCCTTTCCAATCACATGATCCAAGATAGAGCTGCTATTAAGGGGTTGGAAAGAATTCCCGAAGTCATGCTCTGCATGCGTTCTCTGCCTTGTTTGTAGAATGGGACTATGATAGTTTGTTCTCAGTCTTCTGGAATCTGCATTACCTGGTCTGCATGGGTGAAAAGGGTTGCCAGTACTGGGGCCAACCCAGCTTTATATACTTGAATTAGTTCAGCCAGCATTGTATCAGCATTTGCATTCCCATTTTTCATCTACCCAATTTGCTTTTCTGTTGCAATGGGAATGAGAAGGGTAATACCTGTCTGTCTGTTGTATTACATGACTGTTTCTGCATGTGTTCCTTTCACATCTAACTTCTCTGTGCCAATTGTAAAACATATGCTTTTTCCCCCTTCTATTTAAATGGTTGTTTCCCAACATTTATCAGAACTAATCCTGCACGTATTCAGAAAAAAATTGTACTGTATCATTTTCTGTCCACTGGAATTGCTCACAAATACCAGCGGAAGGCCTTGCCCTTAGAATTCCAGGAGAGATGTATGATATCTCAGTACAGTGTTATGCTTAAGGTTAACTCTCCAAATCTTACATTGAAAAAATGCTCTTTTTTTGCAGGTGCTGTTGTCCAGGAAGGTGGCAAAGTTTTAATTGACAAAACTAAGCTGGATGGCTCAAACCTACTCTCTAAATTACCCCAGACACAGCATTCTACATTTGAAGTGTGGTATGAAGTCGTAGCATTGCCTCAGCATGGCAGAATTGTTGTTGGAGAACGAAATATTACTAGAGACAAGCCCCATTTCTCCCAGTATATCATTAACAAATTTGGAATCATCTATGTGCATGATGACTCCGAATCACTCACTGATCACTTTATCTTTGCTGTGTGGCTAAATCAGAAAAACAAGTCTGCTGTGAAACCCAATATTGAATTCTTAGAAGAGGCATTTAATATTACTGTTCTACCAGTGAATGACCAAGTTCCAAAACTAAAGTCAAAGCTGCTATGTTTGAATGTTTTACAAGGAGATAGAACAGTTCTAGGACAAAATAATCTAAATGTTGAAGATTTAGATAACTCACCAGAAGAGATCAAATACACCATCATAACTGATCCCCAAAATGGTCATTTAGCACTGTGGTCTCGGTTGAATGAGTCTATCAAAGAGTTCACACAAGCTGATATTAATGATGGTAGCATTTGGTTTGTACAAGATGGGAGCCCTTTCTCAGGGGTTTTCTATTTCAGTGTGACTGATGGACAACACCGCCCACAGTATAAACTTTTTAGGCTTGATGTGATAGCTCTATCCATCACATTGATTAACTTAACAGAGGTGGTAGTTCTCCAGGGACAGAACAGAGTTGCTATTACAAATGTCCACCTTTCAGCCACAACAAATGGGAAAAATCCTGAAATCAGATTTGAAGTAACAAAGCCTTTTAGATATGGGAATCTTCTGATTGAGAATGAACCAGTAACTACATTTTATCAAGGAGATTTATATGCAGCAAGACTACTGTACTGTATGACAGACCTCACTGCCTTAGGAGATACGTTAGAATTTGCAGTGTTCACCTCAGACAGTAATCTAACAGGACAGGTTCTGAAGATCTTAGTACAACCTCTTTTGCAAATGGCCCTTAATATGACCATTCCCAACAGGATATCTTACCAGCTCAAAGCAAGTGATTTGGATGTTACACAGTTAGCCAACTTGACAAAAAGCAACCCCAGGTTTGAAGTCATAATGCCACCAGTTTATGGAAGTTTGGCAAGGAGGTCACTGAGTGACACTGAAAGCAAGAGCCTAGTTTTGTTCACAAAAAGTGATATTGACAGGGGTGTCATCTTCCTTGAAACACATGCTAATATGACAAATGTTGATGTATTAAATGATTCCTTCACCTTTATACTTAGAGCAGAAAATGTTCAGCCTGCCATTGGTGAGTTCCATTTTGTCATAGTGCAACATGATCCTTCACTGGTCCAGAAGTTTACTCCAGAAGTGCCTTTCTTAAGTAGTGCTGATATTTTAGAGAGTTATGTTACAGAAAATGAATATCTATTTATCCCAAAGCATGCCACAGATGTACCAGCACAGACTTCAAGGCATGACCAAAATCATTGGGGGTATCAGAAAGATATACAGTTTGATGAAGATAATGCTAGAGGCAGATCTGCTTGGGCTGTGACCACAATAAAAACAGAGTCTGAAAGCACTTGGCTTCAGACATCGCATAGCAGGAACTGGTTGATCATCATTGTACCCCTTTCTTCTGTGACTGCTTTATTCATTATAATTGCCATTGCTCTTTGTATCTTCCTAATGTGCCAAAGATCAAAGAAGGCAAAACCTCTTATTTTAGAACAGCCACCAGCAGCTCTCAACAGTTCAAGCTTTTCTCCAGAGAGGAGTTCAACAATACCTACTGTCACAGTGACACCTCTCTTAAAAAGCACAGACAAAACGACTGCTTTCCCATTCAGGTCCCTCCAGCAGGAGCAGCTTCATCCAGGACCAGCTACTTCAGCTGCAAGTCTTCTGCAAAGCACCTGGTCCAACCTTGACCCAGAAATTATTCAACACTGTCGAAAAACCCACCCAACATTGAAACGCAATCAGTATTGGGTATAATTTACCATTGAAACCGCTAAAGAATGTTCAACCTTGTACTGCTCTTAGTGACACTTATTTAATTCCTTAGTTGTTGTATAATTAATTATCAAGGCAAGTCAATAGTGGAGAGCCAGTTTGCTGTAGTGGTTAAGGGATCAGGCTAGAAACCAGGAGGTGATGAGTTCTAGTCCCACCTTAGGCATGAAGCCAGCTGGGTGACCTTGGGCCAGTCCCTCTCTCTCAGCCCTAGGAAGGAGGCAAGGGCAAGTCACTTCTGAAATCTTGCCAAGAAAACTGTCCAGGTAGTCGCCAGGAATCAACACTGACTCAAAGGCACACACATTTCTTTTAGAGACAGTTTGGTGTAGTGGTTAAGATACCAGGCTAGAAACTGGGAGTTCTAGTTCTTTTTTTTCTCAGATAAAGGGCAAACTGCTAATTTTACCAGATCATTTGAACCCTTGTATAGTTTGAAGGTAAATGTTAAGACAAACCAAACTTCTGCTACTTAGACTTGTATTTTGCTTTTGTCCAAGCAAAAGAAGCCCCCCAAAAACAAACAAAAAACCTTAGTCTATTGAGTTATTGAAATAGATTGCATAGGTTTTGGTAATATGAATATGAATGCTACGTTTGCTAAAATTAACGCTAATATGAACATTAATTTATTTTCATTTTTATGCTTCTTAACCATCAAAAATTGATTGTATATTTTTCTGTATGTTATTTTTAAAATATGTGTTCACCTCTCATCCTCATGGCAAATCTGTGTGGCTGCCAGCCAGTCTGCCCAATTATCTTTATGGTTTTGTCTAGGGAATCATATCCTCTTGTATATTATAAAGCCAGGGCCAGAAATTCTTCCTGAGCTGCACAAATAGTTGTTTGGAAATAGCAGATGGTATAGGAGAGCCTCAGCAGAAATTCTGTCTTTTAACTTTATCACTGTTTTTTCATGAAAAAATGTCTCATCAAATGTCTGCTACTGCCTTTGTATAGGGAGCTGTTTACACATCACCACAATAATGGAAACAACGTGTTTCATCTGAAAGAGATTTACATAATATTTCCATATTTAGAATAGCTTACTATAACATAAAATTCAACAGACCTCATTAGTAGGAAAAGCTGTGATCTGTAGTAAATTCTTCAGAGCCTCTACTGTTCGTTCTTACAGTTCTTTATAAACTGAATTTGAATTTGGAGAGCTTCTCAAATAGAGGACCTACAAGAGGAGCCAACAGAAACAGGTTTATTGACTCCTCAGGAGGCATCCGTGGTCATGTCAGGCAATGACAAAATGCATCATAGATTCAGAAAGTGCTCAAATATGCGACTGGAACTAGCCCAATCCATAAAAATGTACCTTCTCATAAACAAAATACCAGAATATATAAAAAGGCAGATAGTTTCTAGATACCCAATTGTTTTGTCAATTGAAGTTCTGAGTTCAGAGATTAACCCTTTGCAGTTGAAAAATCATCGTCCAAAGATGCATAGTTCTCAGTCCTTGCACTGGAGATTTTACAAAGAAAAAGAAGAGCCACAAAAAATTGTTGTGGAGAACAACTCTGGGCTTTGAAATGATAGCAATGTATTCTGTGTTATTGGGACCATCTAACCAAAGTTAAGCACATTTGGATTCCGTTGATTTCAAGAGGGCAAAGTGAAGTAGATGAAAAGAATGGAAAGACAAAATTGCTTTACTCTGCGTGGATATGCCCCTTCCTTTTTTTAACCTAGCATGAGAAATGTCTATGTGATAACATTTTTAAACAAATCATTGTTTAAAATATTGCTAAGTAATTATTTTAAAAGCTTTTTTGTAATGTACAAACTGAATTTGGTTCTGTTATAAATAAAATCTAATTCCAAGTTTTATATTTTTAAGATTGCATATTCTGAATTCAGATTGTTCATACGTATGCACAGGTAGTTTTAGTTTCCTTTTGTACAAAGGGGAAAACATATTATTTGTATCGTTGGGCCATTTTTTCTCTCTTGCTCCTTCCTTGTAACTCATTTCTGAGTCATCACATTAGGATTCTCCTTAATTTAAATAATGTAATCTGTTAGACTATCTACAGTAAAGAGCAACCAACTGATTCCTTCCATTTTGAACTACTATGCTATCATTCCCAGCCAACATGGTCACCAATTATGATTCAGTGCAGGTGAAAACCAGATTGGAGAAGGATGACATAAAAACTGGCATAATACTAGTATCAGTATGTGCAGAAGTGACATGCTTACTTAAAGTTCTTTTAGTCCTGAATACAAGTGTACATATAATTATGTGGATGCTATTAACTTTCCAATTTGTGTTGGTGTGTAGAAAATAAATGGCAGAAATGCATCATTAGAGTTTGATATCTGAAGCATACTGCTTCACATTGCTTCTTGATATAGCTGAATGTTCAAGAAAGATAAGTACCTTCACTGCCAGATATCCATGGCAGTTTCCTTTTTCATGTTTGTGAAGACTGCTAATCCATTTTCTCATTTTATTCCTGAATCAGAGAAGGACAAGAAGAACTTTACATTGGATCTACCACTTAGGGGCCGGTAAATGCTAAAATACAATTAAAGATCATTTCCGTAAGTGCCATGTACCAGTAAATTCAAAATGTTAAGCATCCTTTGAGAAAATACATTCTATTGAATTCAATGGCTTGTATGTGCGAGTAAGTCTGCACTGGATTGGATTGCAAATTAAAGTGTAATACAGCTTTGCATCTTAAAATGCATAATTCTTCCTTGAACATTTCACCAGTATTCCTAACTTTTCTTAACTAGAAATTAGTCAATGCATATTATCATCATACTTGTCCATACCAAAAAAAAAAAAGATACGTCAAAACTCAGGTCAGGATGAAAATGAAATGCACCATTCTTGCTCGAATGCCAAGGAAGTTCAGTTACGCCACAAAGCTTTCCTTCACTGTAGTCTGTGGGACTCCCGGCCATAAAACACTTCACGGGGAATGTTTTGTGGTGAATGCTTTTTTTCTCTCTCTTCTATATTAATTCATTTCCCCATTTTGTGAACTTCTTCCTTGTTCTTTTACTGCATTTCACTGTAGATATTTGGGGAAAAATTAGTAACTGCTTATTAAGCTGTTTGCTTGTAAGTTGAAAGGTTTAAACTGCTATTTCCTTGACCTCACATTGTCTGAGAGACTTAAGTCTCATGCAGGTCAGGAAGAAAGGAATTTTTAGTCCTGGAGTAGAGCTTACTGGGGTTTCTTGAGTGTTTTCAAAAGTCTTATAAAAGAAACACATTACTAAAGGAAATGCCTGGAATTAGGTACTTAAATATTCATCATTTATACCACACTACTCCAAAACACTTTGTATATATTCTAAGCGTGCATCTACTCAGATTTACACATTTCACAAATATGCAATTACTGCGTAAGACAATCTAATGAGTCCTGATTGCTGAACTTCCATGCTCATAATCCCCACCCAATATGGTGTCAGGTTGGAGAGGGAAAAATAAAAACGAACTCAACTATGGAGTGCATGGGCACATCTATGCAATTTCATGGGAACAATACTGAAGCAGTCTCACGTTGCCTCCTTTCAGGATTTTTTTTTTTTTTTTTTTACTTCTTAATCTAGCCTATGGCCCTGGTAGTTCCTGGTGGTCTCCTCTCCAAGTAATAAATCCAACCAGACTTGGCTTTTGAGATCAAAGCCAGTTAGGTCTTCCCACCTAGCTGGGCCAAGTTAGAAAAGGCAATGCATAGTTGTAATGTGGGGGCAAGCAGACAAGGCAACATTAGGGGCAGAATCATCACTGCAGCCCCAGAGGTAGCCTTACTGGCAAAAACTACTTACATCAAACCTTAAAATCACTTGGCTGTTTCTTCTTTCATAGTCAAGGAAATACTTAACAGCACTTTATTTCCTCTTATCCATTAGATTAGACGTGTGAGGAGATCAAAGGTTAACAAAAGCAAGTTCAGTGTTCTGGAAATCCAGGACAGGGGTGAGCAACTTTTTTTTTTCCAGCCTTCGTGGCTTTACCAGTTACTGGGTCAAAGTTTGGAGGCAGCGCACATGCCCTAATCCATTCGCACAGTGCGTGAATAGACACAAAATGATGTCTGTCCTGCTCTCAGCTGCTTAATGTTATATTGCAGTGCTAAAAACATGCAAAAAAGGGCAACTAAAAAGCTTTGGGACTAAAGCAGCTTTCCTCTGTGGGAAAACTCTTAGGAGAGGGTGAATAAGGAGGACCCGATAGGTGCACATTAAATCATGCACCATAGAAAAATACAGCTAAGCTGCTCACAGCACTGGAGAAGTTTAACTAAAGGCAAGGAGGTCTGGGGTGAATAAAAGAAAGCACCTCTTTAGATAAGGTATAATTAAAATTTCCATATTAGTTATTTTTTTTACCACCCTGCAGATGAACCTGAAGAATGTGGATTTCCTAAGATCAGACTAGTTCCCTTTTGCTAGCTAACTTGTTTCCCCCTCTTTCATCTCCTCTTCCCCCTCGTGTTCATTCAAATAGTGACACTTTTTCTATCTTTCCCTGTTAACCGTTTCCTTTTGACTTACTGTATATGCCTTGTCTCCCAATCTTTGTTTATTTTGCTTAGTAATTACTGAAATATCCTTGTGAATTTACAGCCTGTGCAGGAAAGCCAGTGGCATGTTTTTATGGGAGTGTATAATTATGCATTTTGAAATTTGGGAGAAATCTAGAGAGAGAATTTTTTGGTTTGCATCATCTTAAGCAATAAAAAAAAAAAATCAAGACAAGATAGACAATCCAAGAACTGTTTGGAGGTGCAGGCAGTTAAGAATCAACTTATTGGAAATCAAGACCACCATTTAAAATGATCGTCCCGTTGCATTTGAACTTTTTAAAACTTTTTTTTTTGTGCGAGTCTACACAGACACTGAGTCAGCATTCAAACTTCTTTGTTAGCGGTTAGATGGCATAAGCATTTTCAAGCTGCAAGATAAGGTATGTGTGTGGTTGTGCAATGTATAACATGTCCTTCAATTAGTATTTGATGGAACGAAATTACAGACTGGCATGAAATTACAGACAGTAGATAGCTGAAATACAAAGTTGAGAATTTCTGGCTTCCTCTCTTATAGACTCTCTTTTCTTGTATCTTAAAAGGGGGACAATGAACACTTAAGAAAAAAGGAAGGGAAGACGAAGGAAGAAGGTGGGAAACATGCAAATAATTAAAACAATTATTCTTCTTTGAGAAACAAGCTGAACAGGACTTCTGTCTTTTAGCCACGATTATACTAAATCATGGGTGGTCTACAGATAATCCTTGACTTACGACCACAATTGGGACTGGAATTTCCATTGCTAAGTGATGCGGTCATAAAGCAAGATGTCACATGATAGCATCGCTTAGCGATGGCAATCCTGGCAATACCCTTGCCATTGTTAACCAAATTTCACCGGTCATTAGCTGAAGACCCACCCAATCCAAGCCATTTGGGCTTGGTTCCCCCCAGTCCCAAGCCTCAGTAAGGTAAGGAATTGCCTCCAACTTCCCCCAACTGCTTATCTCCCCTGCATCTCTGCCCTTTTGACCGCTGTGTACCCTGCCTTTCCATGCTGCGGCTCAGGGGCTTCTTGGCACACCATGGCTCTGGGGCTGCAAGAAGCCACTGAGCCACAGCCACCCCTGGAAGCCTCAGCCACCCTAGCAAGCACCAGCAAGCATTCGTTCGCCCAGCTGCCTTCTTTCCCAGTTCCCTGCACTGACCTTTCACCTTTTGTGCCCAGCTACCACCACCAAAGCAGAAGTGCCTCGCTGCCTTTGCTGTCTCCTTTTCAGACCAGCTTCTCCAGTGAACATTTCCCACATGTGGCTCCCCAGCCTGGCCCAGGAGCGCGGCACAAATAAGAATGCCAGCCAATCGGGAAGGTAGAAGTGGTTTCACCCGATTGGAAAGCCTTCAGAAAGCTGTGCTGTCTTTCTGAAGGCTTTCCAAAGGCAGCGTAGCTTTCCAAAGGCTCAGGGGCATGTTCAGGAAACGTTCACTGGAGAAGTTGGATCTGAAAAGGAGACAGCAAAGGCAGTGAGGTGCTTCTGCTTTGGTGGTGGTGGCTGGGCACAAAAGGTGAAAGGTTGGTGGAGGGAACTGGGAGAGAAGGCAGCTGGGTGAACAAATGCTTGCTGGCACTTGCTGGGGCCTCTGAGGCGCTGTGGCTTGCTGGCGCTTGCTGGGACGGGCTGGGGTGGCTGAGGCTTCCAGGGGCAGCTGTGGTTTTGCTTTGTGGCTCAGGGGCGTCTTGCAGCCCCAGAGCCGTGGTGCGCCAAGAAGCCCCTGAGCCGCTGCGTGGCAAGCAGCCCCAGAGCTGTGCGGTTCTGGGGCTGCTTGCTGCCCCCACAAGGCAGGGTACACAGTGGTCAAAAAGGCAGAGATGGGGGCGAGATAGGTGGGGGGAAGTTGAAGCACCCCTGCGGTCATGCCAAGTGCCCGAATTTTGATCATGCTACCGTGGGGGCGCTGCAACAGCCGTAATGGTCATAAGTTGAGGACTATCTGTACTGACAGCAGGGAGAGGATTAAAACATTTTGCTGCCTGAAACAAAGGACAAGAGAGCTCCCACACCATTCTACCTGCAGAAACAACAGGATTAGTAATTGATAATATTTTCATTGAGATGGAATCCTCCACCATTTCTGAGAAAAGTAGACTAGTTTAGAAGATAGGGGATGGGCTGGTGGAATAGAGAGCTATTCCTCCAAGAGTGGGGAATGGATGCACTGTGATTGCAAAAACCCTGCCCGTTCTGTGTTACTGCAACTATTGCAAACATTCCTATCATGAGCTGTCTACAATTTCTTTCTTGTAGATTGATGAAATGGATAGGAAACAGGCAGTGGCTGTTAATGTATCTACATCTGTAACTATTTACACAATGGAATCATGTGCAAGGGATCTCCAAAGTAAGTTGCTGGAGGTCCATGGACTTCTTCCATGTCAGTGGGCAGGGCACTGTACTGTGATTATATTCCATCAGAAGCCCAAATCTCTAAGCCTCACAGTCAGGACCACATGACTGAAAACATTTTAAAGATTCAAATATTCCAGTTTAAACTCTTCCACCAGGAACAAAGCCTGAAAATCACAATGTCAAGCTTACAAGGTTACATCAGTTTGTTTGTACTTCTTATCATAATTGAAGACTTCTGTTTAAATACTTTATCTAAGGATCACTTACTCAGAATACATGAGTAATGTGATAGACTGAGCCATCGAAACAATTTGCACACTGGAAATCCCTTTTCATCTCAAAAGCAGATGCAGCTTTTGCCATCTCCAGTCAATGTGCAATGAAGAGAAGGAGGCACCCTTCCAATTCACAGAAAAGCCATTCTCTTTTTGGGAAGATGCCCATGGCTTCAGTTTACAACAAAGTAAATTAGGCTTTGTTTGATGCTGGGAACTGATGTCTGAATGATAGCAGGAGTCTGTGTCATTCAGATCATGGGTATTCACAGGCCGCACTAGGTACAAAATAGCCTCAACAGCCATGAAAACTATGGATCTAAGACAGGAAAGATACTCCCTGGACAGACTTCTCATGAATATTCAAAGCAGCCAAATCAGCTTCCAGTGCTATGACAAAAGCAGCCCACATTTTAGATCAGCAATCGGGTCTATAGGATGGGAGCAATTCATAGATATGGGGGCAAGGAAATGTTTGCCTTTTACAAACTCACACATCATGTACATGGCACATTTAAGTCTGAAAACTTTAGGCTGAATATTGCAGCCTAAAAATGATAGCCTCAAAACACATTTTTTTAAATTAGCAGCAGCTTAGGAAATAACCTTCTCTTCCAAATAGTTGAGCACAAATCCCTCAAAACAGAGAGCTTCTCTAGCAACTGTTTAATGCTTCATCGTTAGTGAAGCACTAATCATAGTGGAAAGCAGACTATGAAGCATGATTGTTCTGAATGCACAGGAAGGTTTCTATGGGATAATAAACATGAGTGAAAGAATTTCCCTACATACCCATTCCCTTGTAATAACCATCAACTCTCAAGATCTTCCCCTCATCCCACATAGTTCTGCTCAGTGTAATTGAACTTCTTCAGACTCAGATAACCCACACATTCTTCACAATGCTTGATAAAAGAATCACTGCTACATTTATAGCGCAGAGGTTGACTCTGCAGAGAAGGCTGGAAAGTAAATATGAGCTGTTCTGTGGTTCTGGGTTGTGGCCAGTATGATGTCATTTCTGCTAAGGTCAGCAGTGGGAACTTAAGAAAGGGGTTGATGAACAAGAGCAGCACAACCACAAAAAGTACCGATTATGAAGAAATGCAAAATGTAGATCTTAAGGGTGCTGAATTTTTAAGCAACAAAGATCTCATTTATGTTTACCACATAAGGGTATTGTCTATGATATCAAGGTGGGAATTGACATTAAGACTTGCATTCAGTTTCTCACTGAAAACAAATGGAATTATTTCATGATCTTTACCATCTCAACCTCACATTGCATGCTTTATGATAATATAAACCAAAGGCCCAACTAGACATGACATACGTCATGTAGGATTGTTTTTTTCCCCCTATGTAGGAGTTTTTCTTTTGCCAATAGCTGTAATAACGTGAGCGAAAGCAAGACTGTAGCATGGCAGCAGATAGTTTTCATTCTGGTATCCCTGCCATTGCACTGAACTTCTAGTCCTCTTCCACCACATGTCATTGCCAAGCTAGCATGGCAGCCCACCCTAATGAATTGTTAAAGAAAAAATAACTATACTGGGTGAGTCAGTGTCCTCAGTTGTTTGTACATCAGATACTGTATGTACAATATGCAAAGACATTTGACATGGTTGCTGCAGAAAACTGCAATGAAAGACCATCTTCAAACAAAAGCTACATGTATAATCACTGGTGCACGGAGCAATCCTGCTTTTAATTTTTCTTTGTTGGTCTGTAAAATCTAAAGCTGTCTTTGTTTTGACAGAATGACATTTTGCATTTCTTCATCTTGATTCCCAAATCAGCTTGTCATAAATGGTGAACGGGGAAAGTGCTGGGAATATAACGGTTGGCCTCTTGAGACAGATGTCTCTTGAAAGAGGTTTCAAAATAATGGAAATCCAACCTGGGGAGATTTGCTAGCCTTTATGCAATAGGTAGAAAACATTTTTCCCCACAGACCCTTAGAAAAAGGATGCTTTACACTAATTATTTGTTAATGTTTTGTAACTTGGTAGTATTTCAACTTGCTTTATTGTTGTTCAATGATACAGCATAGTTTTATCTTATTGTTAGCTCCTTTCTAGATCTTTATGGATGAGAAAGCAGGATATAGATATTTCAATAAAATATATCCACAATGTTGTAACGTAGATAAGATGTCCTGATTGCAAAGGACAACCGTGCTGGAGTCCCCCTCGTTCATTCTTTACATAAACTCTTACACACCAAGAGAACCTCACAATACCATTCTCTACTTGTTTTTCTGCTTGGGTAGAATTATACAGCTAACATGTTTGTCACATATGTTGTCAATATAAATTCCAACCTCTTGATTTCTAAAGCTAGGACTGCAGTGAGCAATCAGCTCTGTGGCAAAGAGACTTGTAGGTAGCCAATCCACAAATTCACTTGAGTCCCGGTGGGCTTATTTGGCAGTGGTAGCCACAGCAATGCTCCCATCAGTGCCGGTTAAACCAGACTGTGGTTGGAGCTGATATTTTAATTTCCCCCCAAATTCCCACTCCACACCATTGTGGGAAACAAACATGCTTCTCTATGCTTCCCCATTCCTAAACAATGGGGAATTACAATAGTTGCTTCCCCTGGAACTAGCCAGTACTGATTTGAGTATAATTCAAATATTTAAAAGGCAGCCCAGGACAGGATAATTGCATGGGCCCTGCTAAATTGTCTGGCTGTTGTCCAACAATGCCATTGGCTGATGTTGATTGAACTTGCTAGAGAAATGTTTCTCAACCTTGGGAACTTTAAGATGTGTGGACTTCAACTCCCAGAATTCCCCAGACAGCCATGGTTGAGAAACACTGTGCTAGATAGCTATCTAATAAAACATCATATACTCAGGATCAAAGTTTACTGTAGGCACAAAAGACAACAGACATTACAATATTGGTTCCAAGGACTGACAGGCAGTATGGACTTTCTGTATTACTTAGTCCTGGATAAATACAAAGTCCTTTTATTTTTTTGGAGAAGCAACAGAATTAAACTTCCTTGTAAGACTGTCAACATTTTTCAAGATAAATTCCTGCTTGCTGCTTATATATCAATGAGTTGTAGCAGTGTCATGAAAATCCTTTGTCTTCTGATCTACTTTTTAAACTATATAAACTGACTTGCTCATAGATGACAATTCACTGCATAAATGGACTCTCTTCATTTCAGTCACTCAAGTTCCAGGAATCGTTCACAGCCAGCATAGCTGAGGCTACGATTCATAAACACATTGAAAGCCAGGAAACCATCTGACTAACAATAAAAATACTTCACGGCGAGTTACATGCTTTTAAAAATCAGCATTTCCATTATCGACTTAATTAATAGGAGCAAGTAGAAAGTTCTTCCAAGCTTGTGATAATAAAAGTAGTTGCTTTTAAAAAATATGTTAATTTGAGAGAATGCATATATACCAATTGCCAGTTGGGCAAAATGGAGGCATGTGGAGAGAACAGGAGTAACTGATAATGATCACAGAACAAACCAAGACCGTGATACTGAGTATAGTTAGACTTCTTAAACCTTGCTAGTCACAGTGGGATTTTAGGCTTCTGGCTACAATTCAAGATGCTGGTTGTGCCCTAGAAAGCCCTTTGTAGCACGGGGCTGGGATGTCTGAGGGATTTCCTTTTTACAATTGTTTCTACCAGTTCTGTCAATAAAAAGGTGTTATCTGTCAGAAGCCTGGAAGCATGTCTTTTCGGTTACAGCTTTGGAACTCCATTCCGCTTGAGATTAGATTGGCCCCACTCTTGCTGGTCTTCCAGAAAGCTCTTAAGACCTGGCCGTTCTCCCAGATATAGGGGTTGGGAGGCAGTTGAGCTCATGAAAGGTGTTAAGTTCTGGATGATGTGTTTACCCTTGGTTGCCATTCTTCAGTTTTTTTTCTATGTTCTATGTGCTTTCACTATTTCTGTTATTTGCTATTATATGGATGCTTTAATTGGGTTAGCCACCCACTTTGCAAGATGGGCACCCGTATAAATTGAATAATAAATAATAATTTTAACTATTGTACACAGTGTGTGCAGTGTACAGTACTTCAAATCCAGACAATTAAAATCCTTGACAACTTGCAATCTAAAAATGAAAAGAAAATCATTTGCATTTCATATATCTGAAATATTTCATATAAACTCTATGATATTTACACGTGAGTAGATAGTGTAGGAGTGCACTTTTAGGGTCCAAGGGGGCATGTGTGGAGTTTTCAGGCCTACCTATTGCTGCAATAATAGCACCTTTCTGATAGGACCTGGGTGAGGACCTCAGTCTGAAGAAAAAGAGGAATGGCAACTTTAGATATTTTTGCCGAGGGCTGATTCTACCATTAGTCTCTGAGGTGGTCACCCTAGCTAGCAGAGGTTGAAGGGCAGCATCAAGTAGTGGGAAGGATCCACATGACTTGCCCAGAATTTCTTCAAGTTCATTAGAAGATTCCCCTATCGCATCTCCACTACTGAAGAAAGAGTAAACTGTTAGTAAGCTGGCTTTTATACATAGAAGGAAAGTATACCTCAGGCATTAAAATGTCTTCCATTGACCCTATTTTTGACTTATAATATCATCCTAGCAGAACGGTCTGCAGAGTGTGGTAACAAAAAAAATCAAGAGGGGAAGCCATAACACTCGTCAAAAGCAGGGGGAACTTTGATCACAGCTTTGTGGCCATCTTGACTTTTTGACCATATTCTGCAGACATCCCTGATCCCTAGTCTTGCTGACTGAGTTTGATATGACTTGTAGTCCAAAATATATGGAGGGCCCAAGGTGGGGATAGCGGGACAAGATGGACCATTAGTCTGCTGGATCCAACCCGGCCCTTTTCTGTAGTCTTCCACCTCTTCTGCAGGAACTTTTGGGTCCTCTCTGCCAAAAAGCCACGTCAAGCTAGCGTGCTGCAGATTTTTCCCATTCAAGCTGGCAGAACCAGGCGGAAATATGTGAGTTTTTGCCACCCACATTTCATTGACATTTAAGTTAAACAGCTTGGGAAAACAGCATAAAACATTGTTGCAGAATAAAAGATATCTTACACTTTCTAAAAAGAGTTTCACAAGGACAGAATATTGGACAACAAATTGCAAGAATATGGGACCCCAAATTGCTCACACCATCCTTCACCCATTATTTCTTTTTGAATGATATACTTTGGAACATTAATAAAACATATTTTATACCAGGTATCTTGCAAAGGGTTGCATGATTGACTGGAATTCACTGAATATGTTTCTAGCAGAAAGTTGCCTTTTCCTTTGGAAATTTTCTGCAAGATTCCCCTTTATGGCCCAACACCAATAATCTGAACCATATGCCTCATTTAAAATGGTCAGGGCTGCAAATCTTAGTCAGTTTGGTGCATATTTTAGTCAGTCAATTAATGCAAAGAGCAAAACAAAATATTAATGAACCATCATCATACATTTACAAAAAAAAAATCATCTCCACTTTTTTCTTTTTGCCTCTATAAACTAAGATCTGATGAACAATGGAGACAATGTTTCAGGGAAAATATGAGAGTTTCTGACATATAACTATAGATAGTTTCAGCATGCCTTTATCTCAATAATCTATTTAAAGAAGTGGGCCTCACTTCCTTTTCCCTTGGCCAAAGTTCTTTGGGCAACTGAGAAAGAGGATCATAGAGAACAGAAAACACATCCTTTGCTTTGGGTGTCTCCTCCCCGCAAACTCCACATAGTATTGATGCTAAGATCGCTTTCATCCTTTAATTGCTCTCCTTGTGGTAAATGCAGGGAAAGGCAAGCTATGTGTGTCTGGAATAATTTTTGCAGAAAGATCTTCCATGATCTTGATCTTCCATGTGGCACCCAAGGTGGTCATATGCTTGCTGACGTATTCCTTGATGCTTGGCAAACTCCCTGCCTTAATTTTATTTCTTTTATATTCTTCTAGGGAAGTTGGCATGGTATAAAGCATCTCACCAGCCTCAGGCATAACCTGTACTTCCAACAATGCTTCTGGGCCGTGCACACATCTCAGAGCAAATAAATAGTAGAAGGCTATAGCCCAATGCTTTTTTTTTTTTTTTTTTGGCCTTTTGATATATGGTTGTTTTATGATTAGCCATACCCAACATGGCAATATTTTGGGAGAGCACCTCTAATACGTTTTCAAAATTCCAAACATGCCCCAGCTTCAAAGTCTGAGCTTCCATGCTCCATAGCATGTCATTCAGGCTCTTTGGCAGTTGCCTAAACTGAAAGTGATTTTTTCCAAGCATGTTCCTCACAGGGTTCTCTTTAGCAAGATTTATTAAAGGGACAAAACTACAAGAAATCCAGCAACTGGAAGAACTTCCAATAATGCCTTAGGAACATTAGGGCAGAGAGATTCCCGCCCCCCCCCCCTTTCTAATAGCCTTTCTATGATGATGTGAGGAGGCAGGACTTTTCACAGATCATGGAGAATCCTATGGTTGGCTGTCACTCTGGGAGCCCAGGCTTTCAGAATCCCAGTTGGAGCAGCAGCTTCTTCTTTTCTCAATCTAATGAAGTCCTGTCTTGGTCCTGATATGCTGTCTGCCATTGTCCTCACTCTATGAGAAGTTCTCTGAAGACATAACAAAGCTGGAGTTTTGCTTTGCAGCACAAACTGTGTTTCAGAAAGAGAGAGAAAAAGAAAAGGTACATGTGAAACAATCTGGCGAAAAGGGGGAAGGGGAAGGCAGAACAAGAGAAAGTCTCAAGGGAGGGGGACAAGGACAGAGAAAAACTTGGACTGGGAAAGGTATTTTGCCTAGGGCTCTTCAATCTAAAACAGCAAACACTTTTGGCATGATCAGTCTGTCCAACTGTTAACATGCTGACCTGTGTCTTGCCAAGTTTTATTAGGACAAGTGGGAGGATTCCAATACAGTATAGATCTGGATTGGTCTAAGGCTGATTCCCCGCCTTGTCCTGCAGGTTGCTGAGTTCTTTGAAAGAGAGCATTTTTAAATAGGCTTGGAAAGCAAATGAGGAGGTGATATGTGCCTATAATATAGGTTACTTCCATGGAAGAAAAATAAAGCTAGTGATTTCCTTTCCCTCACACCCCTACGCCGCTAGAAACACAACGTAAGTCGTTCTTAATCAGAGCAACCTGGCTGAGCAGGAGAGAAGAGGAAAGGAGTGCTTGGAACTTGAATGATTTACAGTGAATTTTTGAAAGGGAAGAAGGGTCAGGAAAAATAATTGCAATGTTATAGCTCTTTTGGAAGAGCACTATGCCCTTATAGCACAAGGCTGAATTAACCCAGTTCAGGATGGAAATAAAGCCAAGGATTGCACAGCTGGAGAGAACTGGGGAAGGCACTCTTCTCAGAGTTTGAGGTGGAAAAAACATAATTTCAGTGGACTTCAAGTCCCAGAAGGGCTGCCTTCCAGGAAGGACAAAGTGTTGGGGGATGCCCAGATCTTTGGATGCCCTGCAAACTGACTGTGTAACTGGGGGAAAACAATAAGTTTTTGTCAGGTATGGGAAGAAATGTAACAGAGAAGCTATAATCATAGGTTAGGCAACGCTGAGGAGCTGGGTCAGATGGAATGGCATGCAGATTTTTTTCTTGAGAAATCCTGGAGCTACTATAACTCATTCATGTGAAAAATGTCAAGTAATGTTTAAATAAATGTTCAAGGAGTTTGAAACGCTTTCATTTCAGCTCTCCAGAAAAGATTCAGCACTCCCTCCCCATTTTACCAATTTAAAAATAAGACGAACAATTCTCAATAAGTTTCAGTTTTAAGATTGCACAGTATTATTGCAACAGTGTTGAAGGAAACAATTGGCTTGGCCCTACTCTTACCACTTAGATCCCTTCATCCACCAGTATGAACTCACAATATTGTTTGTCTTAGTATCCAGAGGGTTTTCCGAGAACTTGTCTAAGGTTTTTCTTTGTTTGGGTTTCCCATGCCAAAGCTGCTGTCTCCTTAAAGAATATTAGTTGAAATCCTCTGGCTTCCCACTTTGCCATTTTTGAATTTATGACTAGGATGGAAAATAGCTTGCTAAAGAACGATTGTTGAACAGGAAAAAAAAGTTTTTTATTCTGGACAAGGGGCTAACATTTAAATACTATTTTAGGTGGGTTTTGAGCAGGTGCATGTTTTTACCATCATGAATAATTAAGTTGCATCCTCAACAGGTCTGTTCCCTTTTATTTGGTTTCAGAGTTGCTCATTCCTAGAAGCAATTTTACATGTCATAAATATTAACCGAAAGCAGGAAGCAAGCAGTATTAAGTGCTAAAATGGGATACCAAAACATGCATTTAGTTATTTGGGTGGGGATGGGTGGGAGGAGAGAGACCCCTTGATACCTAGATCAATGAACTTCAAGAATAAAGTGATAAAATGTCACTTTTGAATGTTTTTTAAGTCAGCAAATTAATTGCATCCATATTATTTAGTTTTATATTTCCAGACTATAGATATGGCTGAATATACAATTTTTGTATTTGGGATCAGACTGGTGATTACCAAAGTGTATTCTGTATTTCCTCCAAAAATAATTTGGAAGAACTGCTTTAGATCTCGTGCAAGCACAATACCTCTCTGCTACTAATAAAAGCAGTCTCATCTGTTTTCAGGCTCCCATGTAAGTCTTAAAAAAAGATGCAGATGCTTTAATGAGGAAGTGCTTGCACTTGCATGTAGTCTGAGCAGTTCTGAATCATTTTCTGAGCATGCATAGCCTTAATTTCTATTCTCTTTTGTTCTATGAAGTAGCAGACAGGAAGCTATGATTCAGGCAAGCTTGTTCGTCTTGTGATTTCTTGATGGTAAGTAGATGGCAACACAGGTTCTGTCCTTGAGTAAAAAGGTTATCTATGTAACTCACTGAAAAGGGCAAAGTTCTTCAGCATAGGAGTACTGGGTCTGCAGAAGTCCAGAGAACCACTAGATGACGGAAAATGGGGTTTTCTCAAGTCCGGTACCAACTAAAGGATTCAAAGAAAGGGTGAATAACCTATCGCCCTCAGCCTAATTTCAAAATATCTTTGTAAATGATCAGATCAGATCATTAGTAAAAGTAATCTGTTCCTTCCTATCAGTTGCTGTGGGAAAAAAGAGATTCACAGAAAGAAAAGGAAGTACTGAAGAGAATGGATCATCCCACCAACTCTTGGTTCTGTCCTCATCATACAATGACTTACTCCATCATCACTTGCCTAATCCCAGTAGCTTCCTCCAGTGGTCCTCAGCAGGAAAAGTCTGCTCACCCCTACTCTATTGATTGATTGATTGATTTTGTGCCATCAAGTCATGTTTAACTCCTAGTGACCACATAGATAGATTTTCTCTATGTCAATCTATCCCTAACCTGTTCTTTCAAGTGTTCCATTGGTGCACTCCTCACCACTGTCACTGAGTCCATCCATCTTGCTGCTGGTCGTCCTCTCCTCTTTCGTTCCACCTTTCCCAGCATTAGAGCCTTTTCCTGAGAGCTGGGTCTTCACATAATGTGTCGATTTGAGCCTGGTCATTTGTGCCTCAGGTGCGAACTTTGGGTCGATTTGTTTGATGATCCATTGGTTTTTCTTTGCTGTCCACAGTATTTTCAGGACCCTAAGGGCCATGATTTTTAAGCTCTAAAACCTCTGGCTCCAAAACTGCATATAGCCTCTGAGCTCCCTTTCTGTGAACTTCAAAGCCTCCTCTGACATGAACGCTGCAACAGATGGCATAATTTTCTGCCACTCTGAGCTGGGAAATCTTAAAACATATTTTGTTTTAAGCTCTAAACTAGCCATATCAAAGGCAAGCTAAATGCCCTCCAACCTCCTGCTCTGGCCGTAAGTGCCCTGTGGCTTGCAGTTTCACCTAAAGTGTTAAATGTAGCCATGAGTCTTCAAAATCTTGCCCAAGGCTAGGTGAAGCAACTTTTTGTCCTTGAAAACAGTTATTGAAGTGTAATTGCCCTAGGCAGTCTTCCCTAACATAATGGCTTCCAGATGTGTTACAACAAAAATTTCTAGAATTCCCCAGCATTCATTCTACATGAGAATTCTGGAAACCAAAGTCCTGAAGGATATCAGGTTGAGGAGGGTTGCTCCATGCCCTAAAATATAATGGGGGACAAATCCTTTACAGCCTCTTGGACTGATTTTAAAATTAAATGTATGCTTTTATCTTTTAATTCTTTAAACCTTTTCAAAGGAAGAAAAATCGGACCTTAAAAAAATAAGTTGTCTTCACTAGAAATTACCAAAATTACTTACCTGAACTTATCCCATTCACAGATGAGAATGAAGGGACTTTAATGAAGAGACTTTTATATATTTCTGGAAATAGATTAATGCATGAATGAACAATACAAGGCCTCAAGACTGCCTCTGGCCCGTCCAAGTCCCCAGTCACTTCTTCATCCATCACTGATTTTTAATAAATACATTTAATGGTTTTAAAATTGGATATGGACGGAGAATGTAATGGTGGCTAAGTCAGTTTATGGATTTTCTCCTTCCTCCTTCCTGTGAAGCTGTTGACACATTCAGCAATTCCCGTTGGCACTAATCCATTCCAAAGGGTTTGTGTGCAGCTGCATCGTAAAGTCTTGACGGAAAACTAAATATATTGAGATAAAAGCATTGTCTGTAAGAGAAAGTCTGCAGTTTAGTATGATGTAAGCTAATAAAGTATTATCCCTTTAGTTCATCGTCTGATTTCTTCTATGGAGAGCGGGAAGGAAAAGGATTTTCAGTAAAACTAGATATATGAAATGTTTGAAGGGAACTTGTTTCTCTGGCTGAGCCCACATCAGTGCAAATTCAGCATAGGAAATCTATGTACACACCAGCCTTCCTTTTGAAAAATATCCTGTGTGAGCCCACATCAGCAAATATTTGAATTGCTGGCCGGTGTGCCAAGAAATAATGACTTACACATGTGGCTAGTGGCCTGTGAGACGAATACATCTCTGCTCTTCTAGTGAACTGTTCTTGATATATAATGTAGAATAAGAACAGGAAACCTGGGGGGAGGGCAGGGGCAGGGTTATTTCACCCTAGTCAGTACCATCTCCCTTGGGATCTTTCTGCAAAACTCCAAGTGCTGTGGCGTTTCTGCTGTGTGAAGCTGGAGTCTGCTGTGCAGACTCAACTATCGACTCCCCTTTTGTTGAGGTCAATGAGCAATTCTGGTCTGGAAGTGCTTACTGGGAATGGAGGGGGGAGATCCCATCTCTATCCTGGTTTATTGTTATTCAAAGGCCTTTGTGCTGGTCCAGTTCACTGAAATTCCCCTCCCCCTTTTCCTCCCCCTCCCAGTACGGTGGTAACAGCATTGGCTGTATCTCCACATTAGCCGTAAAATATCTGAGTTGCAAATTGGCTTGGGTTTCCTCTCTCTCAGAGTTGCAATTCTGCCGTCCTTATATCTTATTGTTCAGAGTTGCCTTTATTAGGACTGACAGACACAGAACTGCTGTCACAGGCTCCCAGCTACATCCACATTCACACATGCTTTTCTTTCTACTTATTCATAATGGCAGCTTTCAGAGGTTAAAAAGGAGCTCCAGGAAAGATCCAAGCACCCTGATCATATATATGAATGGCTAAGCGAAGCGAGATGCTTTGTTTCTTCTTACAAGCTTTGATTTCAGTTTGTGTCGAGATAACAATTTTCAGCTGCTGATGTGGAAGCAGTTGATGAAAGAGAATCAATGCTTATACTTTAATCTGTAGAGCCAGGAGAAGCAGCTGAAAAGCCACCTGTTTTATTTTATATTTTCAACAACCGCTTCTGTTTTGCACAAGGTTATTTTGGTAAAAACAGCAATTCTCCTGTTGTAGTTATATTTTTGTGAACCAGAATGAAGTTGTGGAGGTTCAAGAAAATATTGAAACGACATCCTATCCTATATCACATGGGATAAAACTGCCTGATCAGTTCCCAGTATTAACTGACAAGTATTATTATGATACAAAATGATCTCAGATTCAGTATTTCTAATATTTCTTATTTTTTTGTCAAGTATAAGCCAAGGGATGAAAGATTAATAATGAATTTAATGACAATTCATTAGAACAATTAGCTGTATTAGATAATTTGGTTTCTTTCTCATTTTATCTAGAAGCAATTTTCCTTGCAGGGGCAATCGTAATCCATGTTAGTTGAATATTATCCTACGTACATGTAATAGAATATGGTGGGATAAATACTGGCAGTCACTTGGATGCTGAAATTGTTTGTTTCTTTTGCTTTATTTTATCAGAGAATGGTATCTTAAATTTTCCCAGAATGTCTCTGGTCTTAATGTTGAGCCCACAGATATTCTGGATATGTTGTAATGTGACACACTACCATCACCAATACATGAGAATGTGGTCTAGTGATGTACTATTAAGGAACAGTAAGGGAACCCCTATGTGCACCTTTTTTTCTGTTATTCTGTGTGGCTAAATGCGTGTGCTGTACTCAGACCTGTTGCTTATGTATGTTTGCATGTTAATTAGAGCTCCATCCACTCAATCCCAAATAAAAATTATTCTCAGTTGTTGGCAGCACTCATACACCAAACTTTACCAGATTAGAAGAGGAAATGCATTCAGGTCACATACTAAACTGTGTACAGGTAGTCCTTGCTTACCAACTGCTCGTTCAGCGACCAAAGTTTCGATAGAGCTGAAAAAAGAGATTTATGATTGGTCCTCAAAGTTACAGCTGTCGCAGTGTCCCCACGGCCACGTGATCGTGATTCGGGTGCTTGGCAGCTGGCACGCATTTACGATGGTTGCAGTGTCTCGCAGTCACGTGATCACCAACCAGCTTTCCACAAGCAAAGTCAATGGGGAGGCCATTGCAGCAGGAGGTTGCAAGTTGTGGTCACATGATGTTGAGCTTAACAACCTGCCGTGATTCACTGAATGACCTCAGCAGGAACTGATGTCATCAGTCAGCCCAGTCATGGGACGTTTCATTTAATGACCACATTGGTTAGCGACAGAGTGGCCAGTCCCAAATCTCCAATAGCTGTTTTGTTTGCAAAAAAGCTTGTGCAAGTCCATTTACATTTGGTAATGCAGCACCATCTGCAAGAAGGTCAAATCAGTTAGCCTAATGAAAGCAATGTCACATTATCGCAGTGTAAGCCCCACCCCTTTTGTATTTTCTTTGTAACATCACCTGCATGCCCCAAAGGGGCGGAGCTTATAGCATGACACCACAATGCTGCTTTCATCATTTTGATGAAAACAGGAGGTGGCTGCAGACACTCATGACCTCGTGCATGGTGCAAACCCAGAAAATGGGATGGTTCAGCCACCAGGTTAAGTGTATTGTTTGAATGTGGCTGTTGTATTCAGCTGAATGTCAGCAGTGAACAGATCCATTCTGAGCTTAGAAGCTGAGTACTCCACACCCCTGGGGCCCTTATTAAAAATACAGCAAAGCATGACCAGGCCATCTGCAGGCCACAGGCCATAAGCAGTCCTCAAATGCCTTCAGCAAACCCCTGCAAAACAGAGTTCCCAGAAGATGTTGGCAACAAAGCAAAGCAAAATACAGGCATGAGCCATTAACACCACAAAAAAGCCAAAGACCTCCAAGCCTCTCTGCCAGCCTCCCCAGGCACTGCAGAAATCCCAGCCTGGTGGATTTTCAGGACAGCCTGGCTGTGATTAACCGTGGCCTTCAGGCCATGCTTTTCTCCTTTTGCTTTCTTTTCACCTTTCTTTTTTTTATGAAGTACAGCCTTGGCTTGCCAAAATGGTGCTTGCCTCAGTCAGCAGGAATGGTTGCTGCCACCCACCCCTCTTCTTGCCTACCGACCTTGCAAGATTCCCAGGTGGAGCCTCCCAATTTGGGTACTGCAGGCAGTATGAGGCATGGTGCGTGCTACATCCATGACGGTGTGCCAGGAGCCAGAAAAGGTTCCTGACTTGGGACAGAGAAATCCAATAATAACAAATATGACTCATATTAACTAATACATCTATTTGTATAGTCTCTTCCTCTGCAACAAAGATAATCACGCCTCAGCCCTTTCATTTGTTCGGCAAACTGCTGTGTTTTGACTAGCGCGGCACTAAGGCGTTTGCGATGAGCACAGCCCCACCATTAAGAGGAGATTTTCCTGCCAACTGGTTTTAATCTTTGGCTTTCTTTGCTTCGCCATCTGCATCTCGCTAAAATGCAGAATAACCCTTTGGGACTGGGGCCGATTTGCCTTCCTGGTTTGTAATTCATGTAATGTGGTGAGATGGCATTTTGCTAGCCACTTTTGGCATGATCTTGAGACTGTTTACTTAGCCACATTTCATCCCTAATCCAAGCAGCTCACCAGGATGAAGGAGAAAGAAAGAACAAGGAAAGAAGTGATTTTGAAACCATTTTGTGCAAATAGGATAGATTAGGGCTTTATTGAAATGTGGCCCTTGTCTGAGTGCATTGGAGGACACGTGACAGGCAAAAATCAGATTTTTTTTTTAAACAAAAGAGTTGACATACCAAATTCAGGCTGCAAAACAATGAATTTTTTTTAATTGTATATTTATTTTTTAAATTGTATATTTATTTATTGTTTTAATGTGATGTGAGCTGCCCAGAGTCCCCCATTGGGGGGAGATGGGCGGGGGGACAAATTTAATAAATTAAATAAATAAATAAATAACAGGTACAAGCGGAGACTGAACAGTTTTCTTACTGAGACTAGCATGCACAGGAACTGTTGCTCACTTCTTGAGTCTGTTTAGAGTGTTGTAGCATTTGTCTCTGTAATCTTTATAACACAACGCAGGAGGAGATTGTTAAAGGAAGTCTGTTCTGTATTCTAGAGGGCAAATCTTTTTGTAACTGATTTCACAATGGCTTATTTCTGGTAGCATTTCCAAACTGGTTTTTTCTCTGCACACTCTTGCTGAAACTTTAGGTTCTTATTTACTACTGTGTTCAATGTTTAAAAAAAAGCATTTCCCTGAAAACATGACCATTTCAATCTTTTGCCAAAAATCTTGATTTTTTAAAAAAATGTTTTGATGTCTTGTTTAAAAAAATCTTCAGATTGGGTGGGGCCAACATAATTCTGAACTGCACAAATTCAGCCACAAGTGTTTGGCTGAATTCAGTATAAACCTTTATAGCTTTATGGCCTGTTACCTTTATATAAATTACCAATGATTGGTTTACCACCGTTTTCAGTCTTTTCTTCAATTACCTGATTAAACATTTCGGTACTGAAGTTCTTCAGTTTGCAAAATGAAAACATGCAAAATACATGTTTTACAAGTATTTCATTAGCTTGTGACACCACATCTTGATGATTAATGAGAATCACATCCTCTAAAACCAAAGAATGCTGTATTCCTCTGAAGAAATGATGCGTTTCCCTTGGTTCATCCCACTGTACAAATCTCTCTGACCTGTGATTCAGTTTCTGGTGTTACACATTTTCTCATGATTAAGTATGCTACATTTTTGCACTTTCACATATACAAGAGAAGCATGTAACACTCAGCTAATGCCAGGTTTACAGAAAACATACATATCTCTATCTCAGTTCTTTCTATCTGGGGCTTCCAACTAGTATAGATATTTCTATAGAAAACTCTGTTACAGACATTAATTTTCAGTATAGGGGATTCATTTATTTTTTTGTTTGGCTTAGTACAGTTAGTCCTCATTTAGAGACTGCTTCATACAGTGACGATGGTGATGAAAAAGTAACTTTGTGACCAGTCCTCATATTTATGACCTTTGCAGGGAAAGCAAGGGAAAGCTGAAGTAAGATCATAAGCACAGCCATGGTTTCACTTGGTGACCACTGCTTAACAACCGAGTTACCAGTCCCAGGTGTGGTCACTAAACAAGGACTAACTGTAATTATTTGGTCTTGTACCAGATATAACCACTGCATATGGTAAAATTAAATCATTTTGTCTCAGGAATCTCACTCTTACTTTGCTTCACTTTTTGGGTGCTTCTGGCTTTTATCATGCAGCTACTCTACTTCATTCATAGAACTTTGTTCTATGGATCCAAAAATCATCTCCCCCCCCACCATAGTAGCTCACGTCTCTTGTCTTACCATTCCTCCCATCCTTTAGAGTTCCAGGGATAATCCCAAAGATACAATAGCTATGCAGGTAGTTCTCATTTAGTGGCCACAATTGGGACTGGCACTAAGTGAAACCACAGCTTTGCTTATGACGTTACTTCAGCTTTCCTTTGCTTTACAGACCTGCAAAGGTCATAATAACAAGAATTGGTTGCAAAGTTACTTTTCGTCACCATTGCAACTGCGAATGGTCACTGTACAAGGCAATCGCTAAACAAGGACTACTTGTAATAGTGTGTCTTGGGCTGGTAGTATTAAGTCATTTTTTTCTCTGAAATTTTTTATTGCAAGTATTTTAATAAACAATTTGCTGTCCTTTGCTGGCAGACTCCCCCCAGCGACCCCTTTTTTTCTCCTTCCTTCTCGCCTTTAAAACACACATGTTTCGTTCCCTTGATTATTATAGAGAATTCAGGCAGCACCTGGTGCCAAACAATTTCATTCCATATTGCTCTGCCATCTTTTAAAAGCCATTTTGTGAATTCTTTTTTTTCTCCTCACTTTAAATGTGATTAGGGGGCCAGGGAAGGCTGGCAAAACGTCAGCAATGCATCTGGCAAGCGAAGGGGCTCATATGGTATCGATGTGTTTTTGTGTGATCGCCTGCTTTTCTGCAGCCCTTGGCTCCCATTTCCTGGTTGCATCATCGTTACCAAGTTCTGCCACAGTGGCCTTTCACAGAAGCTTTGTGCTTTTTCTTTAAAAAAAAAAAAAACCTACATCCAGTACACACACCAAGTAATGCTTTAAAAGGTTGATTTCTTCACAAAAGCAGAATAGCGCTACATTCGTGAAATACTGTAGAAAATTCAAAGAGGGGAGATGTCAAGAGGGGAATTTGCTCTGCTTGTGAAAAGGTAAGTTGATATTTAAAGGAGAGTGGCTAACCAGGAAAATTACACAATGAATAATAGGACTGATTTCAAATGGGGATGAGACCATATTTGCCAAATTCGGTGCACAAACATGCTTACATTCATTTTCGCAGGATGGCTTTAAATAGACACACCCAGGGTAGGACCGCTAGCATTATACTGTCTTTAATACAATGCAGAATTATTGATTTAATTCCTTTTCCAGCTGGTGGTGTAAGAGCAAAGTAACCCCCCTCTGGAACTAATCCTAACACAGAAAAGATGTTTGAAAACAGCACTAGACTGAACTGGATGAGCAAAAGACCTGAAGCACAAGTCAATAATTTTCCGTTATCTGTTTAGTTAAAGAATGAGATTACAAAATGTGCTTGCATTTTATTAACCTGCCATCACTGCAATGCATTCTGTAAAACAGGGTTCCTCAACCTTGGCAACTTTAAGACGGGTGGACTTCAACTCCCAGAATTCCCAGCCAGCCTTGGAAGGCTGGCTGGGAATTCTGGGAGTTGAAGTCCACCCGTCTTAAAGTTGCCAAGATTGAGGAACCCTGCTGTAAAAGAGAAATGTTAAACATGTGATTAATAATGCTGTGTTATTATGCCCATCTGTACGTGTCTTTAGCTTGAAACCAAACCACTTTATTAAGCAGCTGCTTCCCATTTTTCTTTAATAAACACTGTCATGAGATGTTTTAATGAGATAATACATTTAAGATTGCTGGTAATAATACTGACTCAAATGTCTTCTGATGAATTAAAACCACTGGAAAACTGAACACAAAAATAAGGAACAAAGGAGCTAGAATGTCATGTTGAAATAAGTCTGGTCATGATCAAAAGACCCGTTATTTCAAAACTATGCCTCTTACCTGAATTTACATTGAGGATCCCAACACTTTCCTTTCCACTAAGAGACTGGATCTTCCATAGCTTTGAAACCAGAGATCAGGTGAATAAAAACTTGAAAATTACTTTAAGATAATTTCTGGTAGTGAAATAAATATATAGTTGCTTCTTGAAAGCTGTAAGACTGGTCCATAAACCAGTTCAACAATGTTTTCAAGTGATTCCTTAATGAAAGAACTAAGAGGCTCAATTTATAGATCTGGCTGAAATGGAAATACGAGGTTTTGGAAGAAAAGGATAAAAAGGCAGTAAACAGTCTAGTTTTGAGTGTCCACCTCCAGTGCCAAGTAAGACAAATTGATCATTCCTTGTATGGGAAATACACTATCCTGTTTCAGTTGCAAGGAGAAAATTAGAACCATGACTGCATTTTGTGGCAGTAAATTCCTCAGATTAATGGCACAAGGTAGTTTGATGATGTTTTAGTTCACTTATCCCAATGAAGTGAAAGCTTTAAGGTCAACCCTGAATTCAAACTTAGATCTTTTCTATTTGTAATCTGGAATGATTTGGCTTTTTCTTCCATCCTTTCCCGGGATAGGCATTTTGATTTAGAGCAGATGCTGGTTTGGGGGAAAAAATGATGAAAATGCTGTAATGTGAAAGAGCAGAATTCCAGCAGGCAGACATGGGATTCTGAATCAAAATAGGTTGTTTCCCATGCATTTTCCTTTTCATTGAACAATATCTGCATTTGGAGAGGATCCAAATCTTATGGGAGGGAAATTGAGACAGGGACCATAACACTGTTCATAAGGCCTGGCCCACAATACATTCTAATGCGTGCAGAATGTTCTAGGCTGAGTCCCCAGCATCTCTAGGCACAGCTGGGAAAGATCCGGTCTGAAACCCTGGGGACCTGCTGTCAATCGGGGTAGACGTTACTGGACTCAGTGGGTCAAGGCTATGACTCATAAGAAGGCCATTTCTTGTGTTTCATGCAAGGTTGGGTCTCAGCCAGATTCCATTGTGTGAAGTTCCTTCTAGAGTATCTTGGAAATCACTGCTGTTTCCAATTCAAAAAATAAATGTTTCATTTTAGGAATGTTAGGGCTGATAGAGTTCCAGGATAGGATGTAGCCAGGACAATTCTGCTGCAATTCTAGGCTGCCCAGAGTTGATTACAGTTTCTTTCTGGAATGCAGCTAGACCTATAGTTCATGTTCATGAATCATCCGTCTCAGTACTGCAGCTCTCTGTCTCACAGCTCAAAACTGAACTTAATTAGGTAAAAGAGGATTGTGTTAAAAGAAATATATTGGTCGTATCTGTTTCCTGACAGCCTCATTTGAAATGTCTACTCATAATTGTTTCAGATCAGCACTTCCTTGGACACTGCAGCGATTGCAATCCATATGGTTTTGTTTCTGATCAGGCTTAGGACCTAACTCAGACACAAAGTTTATCTAAGTGTCAAAAATAAGATGTTCCGTGTTTATAAACTAAGCAATAACTTAGTTTTTGCCCTCCTCCCCTGCCTGAAATAGTATCAAAGATACACCATCTCTGAAAAGATGTGCTCTGTTAGCACATCTACAAGAATGTGCTAACCTACACATTCTTGTTAAACCTACAAGAAAATGTTGCAGAATATCTCCCCCCGAAGAGGAACCTCTCAAGTGTCTTTTAAAACTTGGTAGCCTCTTCAATATGTTCTAGTAACAAGTCCTTAAGTACAGTAGATGATGTCAGAAAAGAATATTTGTGTCTTTTCTGAACTTACTTTCAAGCAGTGTTATTTGATGTTCTAGAATAATTCCTTTTATATTGATAAATTATTATGTCCTCTGTCCCTTCTCACTGGGTAGATTCAGACATCATACAAAGCCATACTTTTTTTTTTTTTTGCTGTTGGTTTAGTGCAATATGTGAACCCACTCATTGTAGCTTAATATTACATATCAGTAAGGCCATATGAGTTGCTCAATAAAATGGTTTTAAAAACATTAATTATTGCAAAGAAAACAGGTTGTGGATTACCTGTCATGTTCAAAATTCTCCTTCCTTCCTTCCTTCCTTCCTTCCTTCCTTCCTTCCTTCCTTCCTTCCTTCCTTCCTTCCTTCCTTCCTTCCTTCCTTCCTTCCTTCCTTCCTTCCTTCTCTTACTTTATATTAGTTTGTACTAGTTTTTATCTTCCTTTTTTTTTAAAAAAATATTTAATAAAATTATATATATAAATTCTGTTGATTTGCACCAGCCAGAGCAGGACTTTTCCTGAGAACATTCCTTGTGGAATTTACCATTTCTGCAATGGGGCATCTTCATCACCTTCATGCTGCTACAGGACTGACCGTGGGATCTTGGGGTGGGTTGTGTGGAGCAGGAGAACTTTGGTTTTAACAGAGAAGTGGTCTCAAATCCTCTGGGCCCCAATATACTCACAGATGCCTTCCTTCATGCTTGCCATGCCCTCTTCCCCAGACCAATTTATTGTTATGTGTGTATAGCCTCTTTGAATGAATGAATGAATGAATGAATGAATGAATGAATGAATGAATGGCAAGCTGCAATGCTGCTAAGCAAAACCTAGGCCATAATGTCATCTTTATTTCCAAAAAAGGCTTTAGACATATCTTTTGGCATGGCAGTCCTTGAAGACTAATACAGATGGTAAATGGATATTTTATCACTGGCCATGGCAACCATTTTGTGAATAAGCAAGCTGTCCATTTTGTGTTAGTGCACCCAATATGTCTTCAGAGTTGCATACATGGCCACCACTTGCTTACCTTGGATTTGGTGGCTCTAAGGCAAGGATGCACCCCAGGTTTTTCAAGGAGTGCTCTCCAACTGTAGGCAGGATTAGGAACCAAAGAGGACCTAATTTGGAGGTTTAAGGGTGACATGTCATCCCTTAAATTTTCTCCTTAAAATCCCCTCAAACTCCAGAAAAGTCAGAATGAACTTTTTTTTTCTCTGATGGCTACCAAGGATGCTGGTGGGACATGGGTGTCTGCAGACCACACTTTTGGACGCCTGTTGTAAGGCAAATGTTGACACATCACATCTTTTTCCCCTATCCCCATCCTTCCATCAGAGGAAAGCTCATGGATAGCTCTCCTTAACCTAAAAGGCTCTTCACAGGCATACAGGCATTGTCACTTGTTCTCTATTGTCAAGAACTCACAAACCCACTCAACCAACCTTTGCTGGGGATTTGAATTGCTCTCATTGTCATCTTCTTCCCTAAAAACCATTTCTCATAGAAAAGGTACTCCAACACTGTTACTACCTTGGCTGCCATTTTTTTTTTTTGCACTTTTCTTAGTTTTACAATATCATTTTTGAGATTGGGCAATTCCCAATGCCATTGTGAGATTTATACAAAGAACTCTATCATAGCAGCGATTTCATTTTGAGTGCCTTTTCTCTAATATTTAGCTTGGAATTTGCCCTTTCTAGCATGGAGCTTTGACCACATGAAAAGATTATGTTTTCACTATCCATAATGGCCTCAAGATTTCTTTTCTGAACAGGCACAGTTTAGATTGTTTTGCTATTTTTTGGCAAAAAGATTGACATGTGTACAACAAAACATAAAATATTTTCTATCTTCAAACAATTTAAAAAACAGTGGTAACAGTAACTTATAATACAAAGGCCAAAGCCATTAAATTTCCAGCCCTATGAAAACCATTTTAAAATAAACTTTAAAGCCCTGTACTAGAATGTAGCTATGCTAGGAAGACCAGGAACAGGCACTCTTTTTTCAGCTGGGGACTGATGTCAAGACTTGCCTGGAGAATTCAAGAACTGTGGTCAGTGATGTCATGATGTCATGGAAAGAAACAGGTTTAAAATTCATAGCACTCATTTTCCTCCTTAAAAGCTCATCTCCCATGCAAAAGAAATTTCAGGCTTGTATACTCCATAGCAGCTCTTGGCTGCCACATGTGATTTGGCTTGGGACCATGGTTGTCCATCTCTATCTTGATTGATGGTTTATGGGCCAACTCTTAGTGACCAAATAGATAGATTTTCTCCATGACAATCTGTCCCCAGTGTGGTCTTCAGGTTTTCCAATGGTAGCCTCATCACCACTGCAAATGAGTCCATCCACCTTGCTGCTGGTCTTCCTCCTCTTCTCTTTCTTTCTACCCTTCCCAGCATTAGAGCCTTCTCCAGAGAATTAGATATTTGCATAATGTTTCTGAAGTAGGATAATTTCAGCCTGGTCATTTGTGCTTGAAGTGAGGACTCTTGGTTGATTTGTTTGATGATCCATTTGTTTGTTTGTTTTCTTGGCTATCTGGTTATTCTCGGGAGTCTTATCCAGTACTAAAGTTCAAAAGCATCAATACTCTTTCTATCCTGCTGGGAGTATAGACTGTTGGCATAGGCACCCAACATTTCTCCACCATCCCACCCAGAAACACCCCTGGGTCACGAAGAGGCAGCACACCAGGTCTTGTGAGGAGGTCCCTACCTTAGGCAAAATCAAACTCAAATAAACAATTTAGTATATCTAATTGTAACTCAGAATTGAGAACCACTAATTAAAAGATCATTTCTCTCACCCACAGGAATTTACAGGATTCTATGTGCCCATGTTGAAGACATCGCTTTGGACCTTCAAATCCATTTGGGTACTACCTTAAATAATTTGGCTACCTGTTTGCATATTTGCACTGGAGCTTTTCCATTTCTGAAGCCTTATGTACTGATTATTTTCCATGCACAATTGAAACACAGTATGTCGGAACACATTAATCACTGGATCATCATCCAGAAGTTGCACAAACTATCTAGGAAAGCAGTTGCTTTGTGTGGGCAGTGCACCTTTCAGTTTGGTCAAATGTTTACTTTTGCATTCTCAGTGGTGCCTAATGAATCTAATTTTTCTTTCCTCTCCGTTCTTGCTGCTGTTTCAGATTGCCTTTGAAAAAGAAGTCTAGTAACTTCATACATTCCTGCACAGCTATGTAGGAATACAGGTTTAAAAATAAATGTTGTGCAACTATTCACAATTGCATAGCATATCCACTTCTTTTTAAAGGAAAAAGATACCTAAAAAGAGGCCACTAGGTTTATTCTTTCCAAATCATTTCCCCAAAGAAAAAGTGAGAAAATATTGCAGAACAGTTTCTATAGCTTTGAACACCCTGTTACTGGTAAGAGCTATAACATTGCCTGGTTTGAATATGGATAAGGTAGAAGCACAGGACAACTGCAGCCAAATGAAGTTCTGAAAATCTGGATTATAATAACAGGAGAACAAGATAGGGAATATATCAGATATTATGTGAGCAAGCAAGATGTTTTGCAATGAGGGGGAATGCTGCTATTGGTTGACTCCTTATTGATGCTAAATTTCAGACTTTGTTGACCTGACATCTAAACCTTGACAGCTTGTATTGCTTACTGTCCATACCAATTCTACCCTGGTTCAGAATAAGAGACCTCCCCTCCAGTCATTTACTTATCAGCTGCAAGAAGGAGAAATGGAGATCACTTTTATTCTGGTGCCAATGACATTCCATAGAAATGTTACGTACATGATTACTAGGACAGTTTAAGACTTAGCAAATACACGCCGTACTAAGCTTGGGTAGTGTTAATGTTGGTTAGATTTGTGGCTTAGCATGTAGTACAAACCCAACCGGCTTGGTTCATTTATAATTCAGCATATTAGGTGGACATACAAAATTAGGCAACCAGGTTAGGCATATTATGTGAAGCCAGCTAATCCGTAAATTATTGTATGGAGCCTATTATTGCAAATACAAACCAAGGAGAACACCTGAAGCCAGGATTATGATGAACTCTGCCCATTTAAGTCAGATTCATAAACCAGCTAGGGTTTCTTGTTGGCTTACAAATCATGGTTTATATAATCATGGCCAAAGGTGTGCCTTCATGGTTTGTTTATTTTGCATTTTTAAAGAGAGGAACCAATGGATTGGGTGCTAATTATCACACCCTACTCATCCAGATTATGGGTCTTAAGGCAGAATTCTTGTTTTAATGTAAAGCATGAAAGTAGCTGGGGACTCTCCCCCGCCTTGTAGATTAGATGCCAGCTAGTAAAAATAAGGTTGCAAGCCACTTTTCATAGTAAAAAAAATGCTTCAAAGAATGCATCTAGCCCCACTGGGAACCAATAATATTTGAGAAAAATATAGTCCTAGTGAAATAGGTGTAATTACTGTATACATTCTCCTGTTTAATCAAATACGGATTACGCGGAAGCTCATGTTCCTTTTGGAATTGTTCCAGTTATTCATGGTGAAGAGAGAAAATGAACTATAGCAAATGAAAATATAATCAGGCCCTAACATGCTTAGAATTACTGATGGGAAGGCCTATGTCAGAATAGCTTAATAAAAAACAGACATGATCCATCCTTGGATTAGGAAACAACAGAGTTCTTTTGCTATGAGTTATAAAATAAATATATGTGTACCAGACATGCTGTACAATTACTAATAGAAAAATGGCAGAAAATGTAAATAAAAAGGAGCTATTTTTGTCGGTACATTTGAAAATCGTACTAATTGACAGAATGAGTAGATAGACATATTAGAGAGAATGTGGAAGGTTTATATCCAATTTTAGAAATAAAATAAATAGCTAGAAATAGAAGGCCAGGCTATGTACACAGATATTTTCTTGGAACTGGAACAGAAATGTACCAGGTGGTCCAATCCAGGGCATAGATGAGGAAACCAAGTGAGAGGTCCTTTTAAAACTAAAACTAAAAACCCCACCCTGTTCCTTTGCTTAAATTAAATCCTTTGCCCCATGTCGATTTCTGAAGAATTTACTGTACTGTTCACACTTTGAATCGTCTTACATGGATTAACTTAAGGCTTTTCTGCAATGAAAGTGTTCTCTTCCTATCTGAGCCAGCAGAAAACTAAACTGGCCCAGATGTTGCTGTCTCCATTCCCAATCTCACTCGCTTCTGTTCTATTTGCAGCCAGATCCTGGTCTCCTAATCAGTGATGCATAGAAACAGGCCCCACCTTCTCAATGTCACCAGCTGATGAGAAGATCATCCACCAATTTCAGCATCGATGATTTTGGCAGATCATCTGCCCAGGCTGGGAGCAAAAGCAGGGAAAAAGACAGGAGGCTCGGAGACGTGGATTAGCTCAAACAGCTGGCAACCTGAACAATAGCTAACAACTGCAGTTGGGGATGGTGGTGCATGAGTTGTCCCTTTCTTCCATTTCACCCCCCCCCCGCCCCCGTCAGGTATTGTATGGGCTGCTTTGAACATGGGTTTGCTGCTCTTGCAGAATAAATGTGCAAAGCAGGCCAAGCAAAGGTGCATTTAATCTGACAGAGTTCCTCCCCAAATTATATAGCCAAGTCATATTTCCAAATTACACCTGCTAGTCTGCAACTCTTTGCACACATACTTGATAGAAAGCCCCATTGAAAACAATGAAGCTTACTTCTGGGTAACAGGTCTGGGCAAATTGGATCTGATCGCATTCAAGCTGTCGATCCGAACAGAATCCAATTTGAATCAAATTGTCCAAACTGCGCCAATTTAATTAAAATTGCTTTGGGTGTAGAAAATATGTGAGCGTGTGTGAGTACGCAAAAGGCTCCTGATTAGCCCAAAGCAATCCAATTTGATTTGATTATTTGAACTGAATTGTTGCTTTGATTCAGAAACCCAATTTGGTGTAGAAACCTGATAGCAACACTTTTGAATGACATCTCCAAATTGTAAATTTGCACCATTCTGCTGAATAATGCTCTGATGTTTAAAAGGTCACAGGTTCCTTTTCTGTGTTTGCTGTGACTTCTACGGTTCTGTGACTTGTCTACAATTAGGGTTCTTGGAAAGTCAGCCAACTGGATGCACTTCATTTCCTTCCTGTTGAAAATGGTGTAGTAGACAGAATGATGTCAATTGATCCATTCCAGCATTGCTTCTGCTGTTCATGTTTTATTTAATTAAGTATTTAATAAATGTATACTTCGTCCTCTCCATGCAGAAAATTACTCAGCTTGGTTTACAAAATATAAACCTGTAAAAATATACAGCAAGAAAAAAAATAACAGTAGTAGCCTAACAGCAAAACAAAACAGAGAAAGAAGAAAGCATCAATAAATAAAAGTAAGCCACAGTTTAATACATATAATCCTCATAACCCTCACCTACATCATAATTAATTCGTTACTTTGGTTTGCACTGCTTGGCTTAGGGCAAACCCTGAATTTCAGAAAATCTTTGCCCTGGTGTTTGGAGCAATAAGGAAGCAGATGCTTCACTAGGATTTGGACTGAGTTCTTAGAGCAGTGTTGGCTCAAAATCCTGAATGGTTTTGGAAATACTGAGCGATATGGTGCTGACCTAGCACCTGTGTGGTTGTTACCTACATTATGCAAGTTTACTTTTTCCTGTCAGTTAGCCAGGCTTTAATCCAAGCTCATGGACCAATAGCAAAGCTCTCTTTCTCCTTGGTCTAGCCCAGCTTCTGAAGGTTTGTATGCTGGGAATGAAACTTGGGTGTGTTCTGGATAAGTAGACTAAGTCCCAGATTCTTTTGAAGATTGGGGAAAGATGGAATAGATTCTTACAGGAGAGAAAAGATTTCTTCCAATGAGGTGGGTTTAGTCTACTTAATGATCACTTCTCGGCCTTTTGGTTATCTACTTAATACTTTAAAGCTTTAAAGTAAATATTTTCTGTTACACCTGGAAAAAAACCAACATGTTTCATGGCACCTTATAGTCTAGGAAAGTTATCATGTATTCTGTTTAAAACTATCCAGTACTTTTTTCGTCTAAGCAGACTATCACGCGATTACCCCTCAGGAAAATGTAGGAGGAAGTCCTGTCCTAGTCCATGATAGCAAAACCAAAGAAGTCTGACAGCACCTTTTCCAACTAACCAATGCTATGAACAGGTATAAGTCTTTGTGAGCTGCATGGATTTTTTTCCTTTGGAAAATGGTAACCTTTAACATTGTTTAACATGTTCCCTGTAGCCAATCCAGAGAACCTCTAGAGAACTGTAGTTTTTGTTTCTTCCCATACACAAATAACCAATAGTTTAATTATGCGCTTATGTCTCCTTCACATATGCACATCCAAAAAGGGGAGAAGTAGGAAGGTTAATAATCTCTTTGATTCCTTGGTAAAATTCTGAGTGGTTAACAAAATTTCAGAACTACATGAAAGATTTGGGTTCCTACCTGCTTATGCCAAAACATGGCTTGTTTGGTTTAACTTAGCAAGCAAACTATTACGATTTTGTGTTAAGTGTGAACCAGATCAGGAAGCCTATTCAATGTGACATAGTCATTCAGAGGCAAACATGATTATTTGTAAACCAGAAATCCACAGGAATTCTCCTTTTTAACCTGCATTGTGACCATACAGCATACTAAATTATGAAGACAAAAGAAACCACATTATGTCTTAACATGTTTCATGAACCACTCCACCACATTAAACTGTAAAGTGGTTTGTTTGGGCTTAGCATGTTGTGTGAATGCAATTGGTAAATTGATGGTTTTAACACATTATCAATTCATATTTAGACTGAATCTGGTTTTACCATGACATATGAACCCACGTAGCCATTATAAAAAAGAAAAAATAAGTGTCATATATTCCCATGACATAAATGTGACACCCCAAAGAGCAAGCAGGGAAAGGAAAAAGTATTGGATGATCTGCTACTTCCAGTGCTAACTTTGACTTTGTATTTCTTCTCACCTTCCTATTAGTTTCAATGAGAGGGATTGACTGATTGATTGATTTATGAAACTCTTTTCTAGGGCTGTCCAACTCCAGAATGACTCTTGGAGGCTTACAAATTTTAAAGAAAGGCAAGAACCACCATATCAGAAAAGAACAATAGTTGCCCAGAGGGAATAATGAAAACCCTTTACTCCATACAACACCCAGTCTAAAGAGGCTTGACAACCACCTAGTCCAAGGCCTGAATCTTGGGACTAGGTGGTTTGAATCTCTGGGGGGACCCTGTTCCAGAGAACATGTAGGCATGCTTCCTGAATCCTATTAGATCATACTGTTTAATCAATGGGATTTGGAGCATGCCAACTCTGTCTGATCATATAGGATGGGCAGAAACCATGGAGACCATGTCAGTTCCAGGCTGGGTGGCTGAAGGGCTCAGTCCTATGGCTTCATAGAAGAATGAAAAGGCTTTAGAGTCAGCAGAACCAAGAGCTTTCTTTATGTTCCATCATTAGCAGAAAGATTTTGGGTGGCAGATTTTGATCTTTGGAACTTCCCACCATGAAGCTCCATCCAAACTCCTGGCAACCCTAACCTGCTAAAATTCCAGATGGCAGAAGATTGTCTCTTTAAACAGCTGTCCATGTATTTCCAAATGCAACCAACCAGGTAGGCTAACTGAGGTTACAGAGAGCTTAATATTGGATTATAGTAGTTTATTTATTTATTTAGTCACATTTATATGGCCGTCCATCTCACACAAAGCAATTCTGAGTGGCGTACAACAATTAAATACAGTAGTCCTTCCCTAACAACCACAATTGGGACCAGAACCTTGGTCATTGAGCAAAGTGGCTGTTAAGCGAGATGCCCACATGACTGCTTCGCTCAACGACTGTAATCCGGGCGCTCCTGGTTGTGGTCATTAAGTGATCTCCCAGGTCATTAAGCAGACGGAATGAAAGAGCTGTCTGCTGTGTGGAGCCAAAATCCTTCAGCAAACAAGCTCTTTTGCTCCGTCCTCTTTCCCCTCCCCTCTCTCAGAGGTAAATGGAGCATGTGAAGATTGGAGGTCTGTAACTGCCCAGCACTATAAGGGGAGGGGAAACTTTGCAGTAGCGTGAAGGCAGAGACCTCAAATCATCATGCTGCCCTCTCAGTCATGTGACTGCATTTCGAGCGCTTGGCAACCGGTTCGCATTTACGACCAGTTGCCAAGCGCCCTGTGATCATGCGATCACCAGTTACAATCTTCCCTGCTGGCTTTGCCATTGGGAAGGTTGGAAGCACAGGGGATGTGGTGGTGGGCAGTTACAGAGCTCAAATCTTCAGGATTTGAGGTCCCTGCCTTTACACTGCTGCAAGGTTTCCCTTTTCCCTTTAACAGTGTAAAGGCGTGGACCTCAAAGACAGCCAGTTTGCTGTAGTGGTTAAGGCATCAGGCTAGAAACCGGAAGAATGTGAGTTCTAGTCCTGCCTTAGGTATAAAGCCAGCTGGGTGACCTTGGGCCAGTCACTTTCTCTTAGCCCTAGGAAGCAGGCAATGGCAAACCACTTCCAAAATCTTGCCAAGAAAACTGCAGGGACTAGTCCAGGAAGTCGCCAGGAGTCAACAGTGACTTGAAGGGATACATACACAGTATGGGAATAGAATGGGTTATGCACATAAATTAAGTCATGTCCCTCCCATGCAGTATCCATTTTTCTTTGAAACTCCCTTATACCCTGTTAATTGTGAAAGTGCTTACTGTTTGGAGATTCACCAGATCTTGAATGTCAGTTTTCATTCATGCTGGTTCTTGTTGCTTAGACATATAGGGTGCAACTGTGGTTTCACGATTGATGGTGGACTGTTGAGCACTTCCCAATTTTTATTCATGAAAGGGCCAGTTTCTACTTGGTAGAAGCAGGGTTGGTTCACATCATTTTGCTGCCTGGGGAAAAAGGCTTCCTAAATCAAACGGTGTAGTCCTGACACTCTGCAAAGAATTTATTTTGGCACCACAGAGAGTATCAAAAGTTCTTCTATGTCACTGTCCTAAAATGATAAAGAAATAATTGGTGCTCTTTCATTGCATCAGCTGCGTGAGGCCAAATGTTAGGGCTGGCCCTGAAGTGATGGCACTTTGTAGTGACTCCACATCAAGACTGATTCTTAAATTCATGCAAAACTTTGACCATTTTTGGGAGCCTTTTTAAAAGGTCCAGTTTTGTTCCAGTATAACAGCTTATACCTTCTTTATTGGGCATAAAGGTATTCTACTGTTCTCCGATGAGAACATAGTTCCTAACAGACTGTAATGTAACATGTGAGGAATCTTCCACTGAGGGTCACACAAGAAGTCACAAAATAGTGCTAAGCCGGGAACAGTATTAGTGAGAGAGAAATATTTGCTGCTTTTTCTTTCCTTGTACAAGCCCAGTATCATGGCTTAAACACAGAGAGCGCATGCTTTGGACCCCCTCAGTAAAAGAACTTCTGTGGTAGCCCCCGCTCTTTGGAATATTCTGCCCCCGGAGGGTGAGATTGGCCCCCTCACTCCCAGCCTTCTGGAGGGCTTTGAAGACCCGGTTCTGCCACTTGGCCTGGGGTGGGGAGGGAATATCTCAAGCATGGGGATGGCTAGCCCCATAGAGGCCTGCTGTCTTCAGCCCCAGATCCTTCAGCTTTTTGGACTCTCTTCTTCTTTTTTTAGTAAGTTTTTTAAAATTATGTTTTATGTATTTATGGTTTTAATGTTTTGTGTGAACCGCCCAGAGTCCCCCATTGGGGGGAGATGGGCGGGGGAGAAATTTAATAAACAAACAAACAAACAAACAAACAAACTTATATTGTAAGAAATAGGTCTTTGAACAGGCAAAGTTTTGTGCTTGTACTCTTTTCCTTCTCTTCCTTTGAAACACAAATTGGTTGCTAAAATATCTAGATGGAACTAATCAGTGCTGTAGCTGTGCTCCCTTGTTGATTAAAAACCATCTGGAATTGAGGAACATTTGGGGAAGGGAATATGGAATCAAATCCACCTCTGCACACTTTTTTTTTTCCTTTAAGGGCAATTTTGCTTCCTTAGCAAATCTCCCAGTTTCTGCCTTCATGTAACCTTACTCAGACCATCCAAATTTAGAAATAGGATATAAACATAATTTAAACTTCCCAATGGCAGCATTTCTGGCAAGGCATACAGTAATTATTAAGTGGTCAATAGGTGGCAGATGTCAGATAATATTATACATTACTCTAGGGAAATCTTTGAGAGGCCAATAACATTATCTTTCCATTACTGGAAAACAGAGATTGCATTCTGCAGAAACTTTTATAATAACAATACCACCACCACCACCAACAATAATAATAATTTCCAAAACATCTGGAGCACCACTTGAAGACCATTGGCATTGACAAAATCACCATCACTCAATTGCAAAAGGCAGCTTTTCTTGGAACAGCTTACATCCTGCTGCAATACCTTTAACACCATCAAACAACAACATCTGCCTATCCCAGGTCCTTGGGAAGGACTCAATAGGTGGATAAAAATGCCAAATCCAGTCTAAACATCTGGCTGACTATGTGACCAACAATAATAATAAAGCCCCACAACCATGTGAATTCAGATATAAATATGGAAAGAATGTACGGTAATATTGAGCCTTTTTCATTCCTTCAGATGGAATAGCTGTATACTTTTCAATATTTTTCTAAAGACCCCACCCCAAGAACAAAGCTGACCCTTTGGTTCTTTCAATTTTCTGCCAACTGATGCTTCAGAAATATATTCCCAGCCAGTAAGCAAGATCTAGAGATGTGTGTGTGAAATTCACAAAAACATATTAAGAATGTTTGGCTATCAACAATGTTCCTCCCAATCTGCACGTCAGCCAATCTCCCAAATGTGTGTGTGTTTTTTTAATTTCTTAATTGCTATTTTAAGAAAATTATAAATAGTTATCATGGGGTTAGAAATAGCAGGTCCATGACAGAAGAACAGTCTTCTTGGCAGCTGTCATACCCCAAATCCTTCTGAACTGTGAAGAGTTTTGGAAGGAATTGTGGTAAGGTCACTTGGTCAAGGGAACTGCTTAGAAGAAAGTGCTTCAAATGGATCTTCTGGGTTTTAAATTCTCTAAATCACATCTTCTTTGCCTTTATGCTCTGAGGTTTGATTTTCCATCCCTTGTTTTCTTTCCTTTCAGAACAGGATCTGCTTTACTGGTTCATACTATTTCTTTCTGGAATGCTTTTCTGCTTCCTTTTTTTTTTCTCCCTTTCTTAGTTTTACTAATAACTTCCTACAATGTTCCCCTACCGCAGAGTTTTGCTTCTTTGGTCACCATTTACAATAGCTACTCATTTTGGTTTGGATATTGTCATCTGGAAATGCTGTAATGTCCTTTAAAACAAAAACCATTTTCCCATAGACTTATATATGTCAAGTTAATAAAATACAACTCTGCAGTGGTTTAGTTTCAATAACTTGTAACATTTACCAGCTGTTTGCTGAGTTTTCCTGTTAAGTTAAGAAATCACTCTTGCGATAGTAGGTTTCTTTCAAACGAAAAACATCTCTTTTCTTTTGGAAGGTGTGCATACCACAAAGAACCACTGAGATGTTGTTCAGGCTTTTGACCACCCCTGAATCCACAGATGATAGCATGAAATGCTTACAGCTATGGATGGAAAAGTACAATATAATGGAGAAAAATCCAAAATACTAAGTAAGGCATGTCACAAGTAGAAGGTGGTCTTAGTGAAATGTGGATGGGTTCAATGCACAACTTGATTTCTATCTCTGTACTTTTGCTGCTGCTGCTGCTACTAAAACTATTCTGTAATAAAGATGTTGTTGCTGAAATACTCCAAGTTCCAGCCAGGTACTCCTGTCCTTTTATTATTTAATTATATTGAATTCCATTCCCCTCAGTTTTCAGTTCCCTTTTTTTGGTGTTTCTCTGCAGGGGTTTCCTTGGGATCTGCCCAAGATAGGTGCAATGTCTCTCTTGAGTAAGAGTGGTGCCTTTTCCCTTAAGTAAGCAATGACTCTCACAATATGAGTAATAAAGTGTCTGTCAGAAGTGTATGTGGGTGTCAAAAAAGTCGAGATGGCACTGTAACCATGTGACTGAAGCCCTGCCTCTTTCTTTATATGGTGGCTTACCCTCTAGACTGAATGCTTTTCAAGTTATTTGTCAAACCATTTCTGTCCAGATGGGTTGTTCTTAAATCAGCTTAGATTTAAACGGCCATGAGCACAGGAAAAGAACAGCTTAAAAATGCAACGGGCATATGTCCTATGATGGGAAACTATGCAAGGAAAGGACCTTTGTTGGGGTGTGTGGAAAGGAACATCCAGATGTCGTTGACACTATACCCCTTGCTGTATTTCAGAGCCTGCAAAACTTATACAATACCACGTCAGATGTTTTGCAGCTAGACTTGCGTGAGACAATGCAGACAGGCTCCAGGAAAAAGATACTGAACTTCAGTGCTAAGGATGGTCAGAACACAAAAACATGCGGGCATGGTGAGTCAAGAGTGGGGAATGGACCATCCGCAAGTTTTGCTTAGCATTATTATTCACTTTCTTCTCCCATTGACTGATTTAAGAAAAGATATAAACTAATTAATTAGATTAAAGGCAGTATTTCAAAGATACACAATTATCTGGTTATGACTTACCTGTACAAGTTTCCACCCTGCCAATAACCTCACAAAATAAAGCTTTGATCTGGAAAATCTAGAAGGCTTGTGTGAAATATAGTCCAAGCCTAAAGCATCCCCAGCCATAATTTCTAACTCAACAGATGGGAACATCTAGCTGATCTTGTCTGGACTTAAAAACTAAGCAGGGTTGGCCCTAGCTAGTATTTAGATAGAAGACTAATATCAAATCCCAGGACAGTACACCAGACTAGAGTGTGGAAAAAAGATTCTCAAAGAAGGAACTAGAAAACTACTTCCATGCTGTTGCCAAGAAATGTACATGGATTCAAAGGAGACTTTACCTTTTAGCATAGCTCAAGATCTTTTCTTTTCTTGCCTTACTGCTTTATGTGGACTTTTTTGCCTGCTGTTCACAAGAACTGATCAAGAGTGCTCTTCATCCTCTAGATCAGTGGTTCTCAACATGGGGCATGTGGTTTCCCAGAGGGCCATGTCATATTCCTAGGAGGCCCCAATGAGCGTCTGAGGGGACTACCAAGCTTAACTGCCAGGCATGTGATGACTGTCATAATCCTCACATCTCATTTTCTGTGGTAATTTCAGCATCATAAATATTGAAAATTACTACAGGTTACAACAAATATCTTAACAGCAACTATGAGGGAGGCCACAGAGGTAAAGGAGTCCCTGAAGGGGGCCATGAGCAAGAAAACATTGAAACTCCTGCTCTAGAGCATTCCTTGTGACTTCGATAGCATCATCTCTCTGTGCGTGATGTCTCATCCCGCTTCAGGCTAGAGTTCTCCTTTTTCTTCCTTAATCTCCTTTACTGTCTCTGGGAATGACTTTTTCACTTTAAGGAAGTTTGGTTTCCTGCTAAAACATTTACTGAATCGAAAGCCTAGTTTCATACATGTTGGAGTTTTAGCTGCCTCCACTTTTAGCAGCTGTTTAGCTGCCTGGCAGGGAACACATCTGCAAATTTCAGACTTTTAGACAAAGGATTGTGGTTGTCAATTGGGAATCGAGACTCATGAAAAATGGCTGTTTTTAAGATTTCAACTTTTGGCTCTTTCTAAGCCACATTGTCTAAGTTGAGGATCACCATTAATAATGGCTTAGTTTTTGCTTGCTGTTGGCTTAATTTACCTAAAATGACTGTAACTAAATTCTAAATTGTATTAAATGGTCAGGATACTGCATTTGCTCAAAAGGAAAATATATCGTTTATTGCAGTTATCCAGATTCTCTTCTTTAAATTTTAGCTCAATAAAACAAGAGAAGAGTGATTGACCACAAATTGCCCAGGGAACTCTGTGGCTGACTGAAGACCTGAACATGGATCTCTCCCCTGGACATGTCCAAACTTTTGACTGCATTACATAGGAAAATTAAACAGAAAAAAATTCTTTGTCTTCCTTACCATATTCTCCAATCTAACTCAAGTCTTTCACTGCGATGGTAAATTATTGAACAAAGACAAACACACACACCCATCTTCACTTCAGGTTATTATTGTATCTCATTTAAAACTGAAACTTAAAAAAAAACAACCCAAACTCCAGTATTTTTAACTCTCATTGTAACTCAAATATTAAACCTGGAAAAAAACAAGTATAGATTAATCTTGCTCTGTTTCCTCTCCTTTTCTTCTCTAAATCTATCAGTTATGCTCCCATTTCAACCATTTTCACCATATCTGAATTTCCTGCTCTCCAGATAGCAAGCTAATCTCAGTATTTCTTTTGAGTTGCTTTCATTGCCAATGGCTGTCTACATTCTCTCTGTCTGTGCTATTTCTAAGCTAGTATATTTGTCTGCTAGCCCAATGGATTTTCTTTGCTATTAGATGGGTGTCTTTCCCCATGCTTTAGTGTGGTTTTGGATACAAAATAAACTTCACATCATTTGAACTTTATTGCTTGCCTTTATTGCTTCAGGGAAATCATTTCCCACTGTTTGTGACTTAAACCAGTGTTTCTCAACCTTGGCAACTTCAAGATGTGAGGACTTCAACTCCCAGAATTCCCCAGCCAGCATGGATATTTGCTGGGGATTTATGGGAGTTGAAGTCCACACATCTTAAAGTTCCCAAGGTTGAGAAACACTGACTTAAACTACTTGATTGATTGAGCTAGTGTGTATATTTGAGTCAACATTTGAACTAATGATTCCCCAGATTAGAAGTAGCTATTCTCCAGACCAATGGCGCATTATATAAAATTGTTGTATATGTACCTCTGTCATTCTGGCTGTACACATGTATGCATATGCCAGCAATATTTTTACTTTCTTCACTCATCCAGGAGACGCCACAATGGCATCAAATGCATCATGATGTCATCCTGTAAATGAGACAAATTTTGCAGTAGTACAATTTCCATGATGACGTCATGATTTATGTGACATCACTTTCTCCAAGTCATTCTCTACAGAAGCTTATACCTTTACTACTGAGTAATCAAGGCAGCCCTGATACCTTTGGAAATACAGTATGCAATATGGTTTCCAACTGAAATGTTTTCAAATCTACATATAGAAGATTTGAGTCTTCCTGACTCCAAAACAAGGAGAAACATTTCTCTGATGATCCAGAACACAACGTTCTCTGGTGTTTGCAAAGCTTCAGGGCTAATTCCTTGTTATGTATGTAATTCTGGAACTTTTCTTTCTAAATTAACCCCCAAAAGTCAGTCTGATTTTGTATTTCATTGCAGATTTTATTCTTTTCTTAAGATATCTGACAGGGCTCTTGCAAGCTTCTTTGAAGGGATTAATATCCTGGAAGTCAGGGTATAAATCAGTGCAATAATAATACATATTTAATAATTAATAATTAATATTAACTAATACAGAGCACAATCTGTATCATAAGATGATATCATAAAATGGTGACAATATCACTTTAGATTACTTCAGAACAAACAAAATTAGGAAAAATATCGCTAGCAATAGGTATTATCCATAACAAGAAAGTAGGACTTCAAACGTTTTGAAGTAGTTTATCCGTGTAAGCAAGCTACTGAAAAAGCAACTATGTTTGCTTTTTAAGCTTCCGGTAGGTTTGGCTGGCTAATGTTAGAAACCAAGTGTGGATGAGCAGAACCTTCGAGTTCAACTAGCAGCAATCACATTTTCCTATGTACTAAAAAAGAAACAAGAACCAAGCATTCAATACTTTAAGATGTTTGGCTGCACAAATTCAGAAACTAATCTTCCTGACTCCAAAACAAGGAGAAACATTTCTCTGATGATCCAGAACACAACGTTCTCTGGTGTTTGCAAAGCTTCAGGGCTAATTCCTTGTTATGTATGTAATTCTGCTTTGTATCTAGTATACAACAATTGGTCTTTATGCATAAAAAAGGAATCTTCTATTCTTCAGCACAAGGCTGTGTTGCTGGACCACTTACAGCATCAGTTAGGTTAATGCTAGCGAGGGCTATAAGTGTTACAGTACTACATGCATGCAAATCAAATTGACTAGGGCTCTGTATTTAGGTTTTAGCTGCTTTCTACCCATCATTTCATTAGCAGTGTAACTTCTCATGACCTCTTCCTAGTGAAGAAGCACATTGAACATGAGGTATAGAAGAGGCCCAATTGGTTTGTTGGTTTATTTATAAATCTACATACCATTCTAAAAACATTTAACCATATACAGTACGGTACCTAGCCCAGGTGGACTGGCAACATAAGCTGGACAGTCTTCAAAATGGCACTGGTTAATAACGTAAGCTCCCCTTACCGGGTGAAGAGCAACTTCAGAGTGGGGGTAATTGGGAATCAGGGCTGTTTCCACCATGACAGTTCTAACACACAATCCCTACGGCTGTTTTTATGTTGTGATGCAATCAATTCGTTTCACACAACGGCTTGGTTGCATGATCCCATGAGCCGCAAACTAGCCAATTCCATTTTACTCTATCATGGGTGTGAGTCCAGCCCATCTGATCCATGTATAGTTCTGTTCTTTGGTCAATATCAGCTCTGACTTTCCACCAGGGAGAAAGTCACAGTATGTGCAATCCCTGCCTTTGCTTCCTCTTTTTCCGTCTGCCCCCATTCCTGGCTTTCTGTGTGCACGTTTCCTCTTTGTGGGGGAGCTGCTGCAAATTTGGAAGGGAGGGAAGTGGTTTTCATAAGAACAAGATCTGAACAAAAGCAACAACAAGGGACTTCAAGAATCTTTGTGGCAATCCGAGAGGGGGTCTCTGTTACAAGCAAAAAAAACAGAATGCCATCCTTTTGGAAGACGTGTTTAAAATGAGAAACTCAGTGAACATTAGACCCACAAAAAGCCGTTGATGTCTAAGTGGCCCCATAATAATTGCTTGGCAATTTGTCCAAGGCTTAGGATGCTGTGTCCCTCCCAGTCTTGATTAAAGCAGAGTGCAGATAATGGATTTATCAGCATAAGGGAGCTTAATGGAAACAGCCTCAGGCGGCGACAGGCACAGTGTGCATCTTTTCATGTGCTGTGCCCTAACACGGCTTTCTCGGCTAGCGCTTCGCCATGGGGCTTGCATACATTACGTACAGCAACTCCACCGCACCCGTTTATACAGGTGCCATAATCTGGCACACAGGTAGGTTAAATGCCTTTTTTCCCAGTGCCACATACCTGACTCACCTCATGCATATTGATTACAAATGCTTAGTTCCACTAATTACAGCTTGGGTCTTTTATACTGTGCCCAAACATCACAGAGCAAAGGTATTCAAAGTTTCAGCTCATAAGATTTAAATTACTTTACCACATAGTCTACGTGAAGAGCCTGCCTTCCAAATATTATTCAAATTTCATTCTGTGCAGGCCGTCAGTATCAAAAGGTGTCATAAATTTCCCACTTTTCAGTTCTATTTATTTAGAATAATCCACATGGGGCTCCCCAGATGTTTGGGCAACAACTCCTTGAGTTCCTAGCTGGCATCATCCACAAATCTCATATGACTCAGAACGATCACATGCCCAGCGTGTGCCAATGTGGCTTGCTGATGACGACCAGAGGAATGCATTCTCTTGCCCCATCACACAAGGTGTGTATACTAAACAGAATGACTGAAGTGTTGAGAAATGTGCCAGAGACTTTGATCCTTATGTATAAACCAAATTTAAAAGGTACCTATAGCTCGTGTGTTGTGAATCAGTTTCATGATTAGATGCCCTTGTGGAAGAGTCACCCTCTCTGTAATCAACCATCTTCTTGGATGATGACATTTATTTATTTAGATTTAGGAGGCCGCCTGGCTCCCAAATGACTGAGTGGATTACATTTTTAGGAGTGTTTAACAGATACTTTCAATTTGTTTTGGGATGGCTCTCTTGCACCCGACCCGCAGACTGTGTTCCTGGGAAAACAAATAAGGAAGACTGATGATGTCTGGGTTCTACATGCTCTTCCTTCCCTCCAGTGAGTTAAGGGTTAATATACAGCAGTTGACCTAAGGGTGGAAATGTACATTAGAGAGTAATGCAGAGGAAAAACAGGAAAGTGCAGTTCACACTTTTGTTAAACAGCATACAAAATAAACACGTGCAATAGGAAATGGATTTCTCCCCTCTATAATAATCTGTATATATGAACAGTGTGAACATTTGTGACCTAGTGTCCTGGGAGGGAATGTTCATGATCTTGTTCTCTATTTCTTGCAGAGGATAATCCTTTTTGTTATTTTTGACAGAGCTAGTTCTGAAACAACAAACAAGGAAACATAAATTCAGGCAAAGGAAAAGAGCAATCCATATTATGTTCTTTTTAAGATGCTACAGATAAAGCTGTATGGCTCACAAAGGAAAAACAGACATAATAGTAAACACAATTATAAAGAATGCACCATTTATTATTAGATGGAAACTTGCTTGTATTGATTTAGATAAATAATTCACAAATAATTCATAAATGATCCTTTCGCTTTGTCAGAAGCAGGGCCAGTTCAGATGAATAAACATCTGGTTTCCTAGGACAACTTCAATGAAAACACTTCATTGTCTACTACAGTAATGCTGGGCCTAACATTCTGGTGCAGCAGTAGATGTCTGCCCCAATGATAACATCAAAGAATTTTAGGATCTTACCATTACAAAGTTTATTTTCATTCTTAGCCATAGTCTGCTGCCCTGGAATTTCCACCCATTAGTTCTAGAACTCTTTTAGAACTTCATCTGTACTTAGGGATACTACCACCTATGATGTCCTAAAGGAGATGCAGAGATCCATCTGGGCCCTGGGAAGAAGGCAATGGCAAACCACTTCTGAAAACGGTGCAGGGACTAGTCCAGGCAGTCTCCAGGAGTCAACACTGACTTGAAGGCACAACCCACCCCCCACCCCCCATCTCATGACAACAGCTTCAGGGGTCAAATTACTATACTCATTATGTGTTCTGGCTCCATTGCTATTCAATTCCATAGTCGCTAGGGTGAATATAGCATATAGCAATTCCCTTATATGCAGACAGTGCAGTACTGTTTTCCCAGACCCACATTGGCTTAAAAACAGCATTGCGAGCCTTGGCTGAATACTGCAATACAGAAGCCCTAGAAATTAATTACAATAAAACCAAGGTGGTGGTGTTCATGAAATGCCCTAAAACGCACACCAGGAAATTAAATAATCATCCAACTGAGCAGGTCAAGTCATTTAAGTATCTTGGCATTGTATTTCATGCCATAATCACATGTAGGACACACATAGAACATGTAATTCAAAAAGCTCAAATATCTGCCACAGCCCTCCAGATTTTCTTCTATACCAAAGGGGCATTCTTGCTGCACTTCAATTATATTCAACCCAAGTATGGACACTATTATTTGGTGCACAAATAGGCCCATACAAGTCCTTTGCTTCCCCCGCCCCCCAAGAAAGGGTACAGACTAAGTTCCTCAGGATCCTATTCCAAGTCCTGTGTTTTGTTTCAAATGTGATCTTACATTGCAAGGCTGGCATTAGTAAGATTGAATCTAGTGCTTCAATAGATATTTTCACTTACTGGATTAAACTTCTCCCTGGAATGTCTAACTCCTCAGATCCTTTCTGACAAATTTGCTTCCTCCTGGGCCATAGCAATACATTAAAAACTAGAACTTTTGGGTTTTTCCTTAACTCAAGTGCACAAGCTGGGGCAAGAATGTCCAGTAGAGGCAATCAAGCCATGTCTCAAGGACACTGATATTCAAACAGACTTGATATGATGTCAAACAGACTAATGTGAAGACCTAGCTATTTGGAGCTTATAATGCTAGGAAGGAAGGAAACAGAAGAGGTCAACCATCAGCAAGGTGGGTGGATAGACTCAATTACAGCAGCAATGGGTGCACACTGAAGGACCAGGATGGGGAGATGGAGAAAACCATGGAGAAAATCTACCTACGTGGTCGCTAAGTTGACAACAATTCGATGGCACATAATCAATCATCCCAAACTTATAACTCTGCAGCAGATACTATGGTCATTTGGGGCTCCCCTAAGAAAATAGGGAGCAGGTTTTTGAAGATAATTTGTTTTATGGCTGGCCAAATACTGTAGATGCAAATCTGAGATCTAAGCATGGAACACAAGCTAATTTTACACTCCTTCTCACACTTCTATAAGCATAATTGATGACAGTGGAAGTTACTTTGCAGATGCTATACACCCATCAACATGTTTTAATTCTTTAAATATAGGGTACATAGTGAAAAATGAAAATAAGATACAGCAACTGAAATATTCTATGGGCAATAAAATAATTAGATTGCATATAAAATCTCAAGGGAAGAGTCAGACTGTTGATGAGGTGGTACTGTTCACCTAATGTTTATGGAATAATCTGTTCAGAATCTCCAAATAATATTGCATTTATTTTACATGTGTAAATTAGATTTCCAATCTGATAATACTGCTAATTGCTTATCCTTTAACAAATTCCTTGGGAGTATTTTAGGCAGGCTATAACACAATAGGGAAAGTTACATAATTTGGCTCAGTAAAGAAGTTGTAGGGATCATCCTGCGCAGGGTGGAGACATGCAAAAAACATAGAAAGGAGAATGTTGCATGTGTTCTTGGGTGTCTCCCGAGAACAAGGCCAAAGGTGGTTAGAGCTGTCTGTGATACATTCAGCAGATGGTAAGAACTGTCAGCATACTGGCAAGAAGGAAGTGTGGAGGAAAAAAGAAATAATAAGCATTTTAGATGGCTACATCCAATACATTTTATCCTGAAAGGAGGTTAGCATTTTTTGCACTTGAAAATTACTCAGCAGTGTGTATCAGTGGCTCTTGCTCCACGAATACAACTTGAGTTTCCTGTTTATGGAGTTAAAATAGATTCAGTCAGTCAGCATTTAATTTAGGGCATACAAATAGAATTACCCAGCATATGTGTGGGGGCAGCTGAGAAGTGGGGTGGAGTTGCATTTTTCATTAAAAGATAGGCATGGCTATTCCCCCCCTTTTTAATGGAATCATGTGATCATGACTGGATTCAAGCTGTGTTAAGCTAGATTTGTGTTAACTTTGCGTTGTTGAATAAAACCCAAGGGGCTGAATTTACACAACACACTAAACCCTGATGTACAGAGCACAGAAGCTGGGCTCGTAGAAGTTAAATCAAAACAACTCATACTATGTGCATCCAGTCTGTTTGCTTCACTCCCTGGATCAACATGCAGTCTTTCACAGCTATAGGAACCTGATTCTTGAACCTGATTCTCTATACGATGGAAAGGAAAATCTCTTCACCCCTAACTGGGTCGGCTGATAGAAAAACTCTCTGCATAAAAGCACCAACTCTTTCCTCTGTACCTGTGATATTCCCAAATTGCAGTATTTTTTAAATTTGATTGGAGACCAGTTACTAATTAACTCATTGTTAATTTTTTGTAATCTGATTGTATGTTTAAATTCACTGGTCAGACTAAAAATGTATCTGGTTTAAGACAGATTTCAAAGCAAATCATTTATACCAGCTACACCGTCTTACATACTCCAACCACAATGTTTCATAAGTCAGCTGATCTAAAACAATGAGATTTTTCTAGATGATCTGATCATCTGGTTGAATCACCTGATAATCCTGTTGCTCATCTCTTTACGATACATCACGCTGTGCTTACTGCTTGAGAAAGGAGGAGCGGGGAAGAGAGGACACTGTGCTATTGGTTCCATTTTCACTAGGAAAACAAAGTATAGGACTATTCAGATATCATCTTCACATATATGCAGTAGGCACATGTGGGGTCCTGCTTTATGAAACTTTAGTAGGCTGTTGTGTAATCCTTGTTTGTGGGTAGACTCATATCAATTAGGACTACACAAAGCATTTGAAAGAGGTGTTTCGAAAAGCGTATTGACCCATGCAAAACAGTCCTCCGTATGATAAGAGCAACTTTGTCTTTGAAAGGCTTATGTGGCTCCTTCAAGACTTTGTTTGCATGTGCACACAGTATTTCTGCTGAAACCACTAACGTGCTTTATCAAGCAGTTTCTTCAAATCTTTGTACAATCTTAATATCAAAGGGCTTTGCTATCACACTTCTCCTGTGCTTTATCATTGTGTATGCTTTGCTTGCTTGCCTGGCAGATTCTCTTCTCATTCCTTTTTTTTTCCTTCTTCCTTAGGGGAGGGAAGAAGAAAACAAGGAAATCTATGCACAAGTTCATAAAGCTAACTATTTCTTAGATGGAAACTATGCAAGGATCGGTTGGCCTTTCAGAAGAACTAATGACATGTTCTCATTCCTATGCATTCTTTGCTCGTTTAGGTTGGCATAAGAGTAGACAAACTGTAGATGTTCATATTGCTTTGTTAGGAGCTGGGCAGTGGAAACACTCCTGGTTTGGAAATAGTCGAATTACTCTTGCTTCAGATGATGTTTGATATTGGACCAGGCATATTGTTGAGCACTGCAGAAAATCTGTGCAATTTTAGAGAACTCTTATTTAGGTATGGATGGTGGATATTCTATATCTGTGAACATTCCCTTCAGCCATAAAGCATGAATGCATCATCTGTAACAAGCCAAGGTCTAATCTTTAATGGAGCACATTATATCAAGCCAAATTTGTAAAGACATCCTCCTAATTGGTTCTACTGCCCATAAAATTGTACATGCTCTAAGCACTGAGTGATGACAGATCTACTGGCTGTAGAACTTGGTGCTCAAATGGCATTCCATAATAGCAGTCAGCACTTCCCCATCTTATGCCCTTCAGATGACTTTAAATATAACTCCATGAAGCATGGCCCTGCTAAGAATGCTGGGCACTGCAGCACTACGTTGTAGGACCCTAGATTGGGGAAAGCCGTTATAAAAGTGGGTAGTGAGCAACTGCCTTGTGCTAGAAAGCTAAAACAGTACCCAGAGGGAAAGCAAATGAATAGAGATAAACCTAAAGGCAATCTCATTACCTATATTATTTATCCAAGTCCTGGTGAGCTGTTTCAGTGCTTCAGGATGTATTGTAAATCATTGTGGCAGAATTATGATGATATAGAAGGCATCATAATAGTTCAGGGATGAACCAGGCAGCATCGAAAGCTTTAAGTTCAAACTCTGGCACCCCAAGGATCAAGAGGAGGTGATGGAGACCTTGGCCAGAAGCTCTGCAGTGTCCCTACCATTCTGAGCAGACCATATGTAACTAAGCTAGATTAAAAAAGTAGTCTGACATAAGGCCTTTGCTGTGTAAAGGAATGGAAATAGCAAGACACTAGAAATTTGCTTTAATATGCTTGATGGAGAATGGGGATTTGCCTTATGGAAACCTAACATACTGCGGCAGACTAAATAATAAAATAGAAATGTTTTGGACATATGGAATCCATTTGTGTGGTATATTTTAAAAAGGTCTCCCCCTTAACCCCTGGATTTCTTCTATCTGCTATACATTTTTCCTTCTTCATCGTGTGATTGAAAAGACCTTAAATATTTATTAAAATTGCAAAGAGCAACTTATCTATAGTGCCATCCTAGAGATCAGGTAACTGTTGAATAACAGGAACCAGCCCGACATGCACACCATAACTTTATATTATGCTTGTGTCACTTAAGATATTTATAATTACATGATAAAATTCAATAGCAGTATTTTGAAAAAAATAGAAGAAATTGCACATATATAAATATGGAACTCTGCTGTGCATGTAGGGTTTTATCTGCTGCTAGTCTGTCTTATTTCGATAAATAACGGTAACAGCCTGAACGAGAGTTATAATTCCCTGCAGTCTAGCTCCAAAGTCTTTTGGGCCATTTATATGACAGCTTGTGATGTTACAGACATTATATTTACTCCTGCGCATTTATTTCAATGGTTCTGATGGTAAAATTTCTAGTTTGTGATGATTGTGTAAACCTCAGCAATCCATTGTTGCCAGTGTAAACCTCATCACTTTTATGACTGCAAATAATAATAATAATAGAACGAGTCAACTTACCAAGGAAAAGAGACTGATCAAATTGCTAACAGACTTAGTTCACAAATTGGATTAAGCGATAATATGGTTGACTGATTTGTAGTTTAGTATCTTATACAAATCCAGCTTGTGGCTAAGCCACGGTTTACAACTTTGTTGTGTGAACACAGCCGACTGTGGATAGAGCAAATCATGCTTAAGCGAACTATGATTTAGTATGATGTGTGAACCAAGTCAGTAATGATAATCATGTCTGGCCTTTATTTAGCTAACCCCCCTCTTACCAGTCCAGAAGAATGGAAGAAAACACACATGCAACATCATATTGCAATTCTGTACATGTTTACACAAAACCAAGGTCCATTTGATTCAATGGGATTCATTCCCAGCTAAGACTGGGTCTACAAAGTCACTATATGTTACTTCACTGCAATGTTGGTGTACATTGCAACTCTGTACATATCTGCTCAGAAATAAGTCTCTAATGGGATTTCCCCCCCAGTAAGTAGGGCCCAAATTATATCCATAGCAATGCTATATATGGCTACATAGAAGTACTATTGTAGGACAATTGATCATGATGTACAACCTTCTGTGTAATTTTCTCCCCTTCATTTTTGACATCAAAGGTTTTGTTGAAAATATTTAAGGCAAAGAACAAGAAACATTTGTTTTGCTGATGGCTTAACTGAAGTCAGTTGAGGAAGTAGGGATGGGCACAGGATTCAGGTCCCAAATCCTGCTATAAATCCGACTGTTTGAACTGATATGGTGGCTCTATATGGTGGCTCTATATGGTGAAGCAGGATCTGTCTGAAGTGACCAGAACCAAGGTTTTCACGTGGCTTTGCATTTTGGAGAACTGAAAAAATCAGACACTCCATCTCTCCAAAACAGTTTCTTCTAGGTTTTGTCTAGTTCTACCTAACTGCAACTATAATTTTATTATGGTAGGCTCTTTATCAAGGATTACTTATACAATGTGTCCTGTCTTCATAACATTTCCCACCAAATAATTCAAGGGGGATGATTAACAAACATTTTTATTAATCTTAGCAATTAATAAAGGTAGCAATTACAGTTACCTGAGACTTGGCAGGTATTATCATCACTATGCCAAATGTCTTTTATACCCAATCAATAAACACACAAGCACACACTATTCTCCGGTTTAAAAATCAGAATTTAAAAGGACCTAACTACAAAACATTTTTCTGAAACCAAGCATAATTCACATGCTCGTCCGCATCTAGCTGCCTGCAAATTCTGTTCAAAGTTATATGCTATAGCTCTGTGTGAGTTTTTAAGTGGCTCGACGGCATTTTGGTTTCTACTCTGAAGTGGAATTGACTACGGTATTTTCTAAACTGCCAAAATAGACCTTATTTGAATGTGATTAGTGCCCACTTCTAGTGTATTCCCACCTGGAGGGGAAAAACAAAGATCACATTTTTCTAGAATAAGCAAGCTCTTTTAGATTCTTTATAAGAACCATCATCCTGGGTGGCATAGATATCCTTTTTAATATTAGTTTTGATCTCTTGAACATTACTCATGATTTGCTGAAAGCAAATGCTTTTAGAGTTATTTCAAATGAATGTAGATGAGCTGCAGGAAAGCTAGTATTGATTGGCAGTCCTTGAGTACTCAAGCTGCCTTTTGTGATTATCTGAATCTTATGTGCATACAAAAACAGAGTACAAAATACCTGAAAAGTATGTCTGGAAATTAATTTCTGGAAATGAGAAGGCACAATGTCAAATATATGCTAGGTGTTTAGCTTAATACGATTTGTTGGATGGTCAAACCATTTTGAGTGCTTCTAGACAACACATGCCTAATGCTTCCAATAGCTAATACTCTGCAGCTATTCCACCTTTGCCTCCTGAACAGACTGTCTATGAAAGAAAAGATAAGGAAGGACCAGAGGTAATATTGAGATTTTGTGGATCCTCGTAACATTCTGTGAAGTTGAGTAATTGCAGCACTATTTATATTCCATTAGCATCAGATACATATTAAGCCAGTTTTATCTGAACTCCTAATATAAGAAATATATTAAATTGAGAAACTCATACAATTCACTGGAATTATGAAAAATATTTCTAAAAAATCTGTATATTCCTAAATTAGAGGTTGGCCAATAAAAATATATTTTTCTTCTGCTTTTATTTTGTGAAAATAGCAATACTACCTGTCTATTCTGAAAATTCCCACTGGGCAAAACATATGGTCTGATTAAGATTCTTCACATATGTATTTCAATTTGGGAAAAAATGACAAACTGATAGCGGATATATTGTGGCTAGTGTGAGATTCCCAACACCATGCTTGCAGAAGAGTAATTGTGTATTTATAAGGGGCTCTCAATTTTACAGAATAAAAATAAAGGCTTTACAGTTATCAAACTGTGTGCTAATTATTAACTATATGCTAAATCCAGCTGTTTTTAATGTAATTTAGTTTCATCCAACTTGTAATGGATTGATTCTCTTTTGACCTTATACAATTATGGTAACATCAATTTTACTGCACAAACTTAAAAAAAAAAACCTTAGTGCAACACAGTTGCACATAAATATAATTGAATGTGTCCATTATCTTCAGATTAAACATGTATGTCTACACATGATCTCCCTGCATATCAATCACGTATATGGCAACAACATAGACAGGGACATAAAAGATGCCTTCTGTGCTTTAGAAGCCACTCAAAAGACTTGTATATAACACAAAGTTCATTACTTATTTTTGTACAGAAGCAGGGCTCTTCTAAGGAAATGAATGAAATAATACATCCCATTTGAGTGCAAACCATTTTCAGAGTCCATATACTTTTGCCTAACATTGATCTACTAGCATTGGGCAATAAATGTGATTCTTGGTTAATGGAATTTGACACAGGGCAAAAAAATAAGAGTATTTTGCAGAACAAGCTGCTGCAATACCTTATTATTTTTTTTTTCACATAGGAACTTATGGTTGGAGAGTTGCCAGTAGAGGAATGCAGGAAACCAAACAGTGTGTTGTAAGATCTGCTCCTTGTTGCACACATTTTATGTTCAAAAAGTTATGCGTATGTGAACAGTTGGAGGACAATTGCTTTTTGGTGATCAGAAACTTTAGGTAAAATCAGAAGATATAATAAGGTTAGATTTTTAAGAAGTTTAAACTACCATAAATTAGTATATCCTGATATTTATATGAGTTAGGGAGTGCTCAAAACTAAACTGGAAATTCTAGAACTACCCAGACCTATTTATATCCTTCCATTGATTCCCACTTTCCTCAACTTCCTGAATCCCTTGTATATAACCCTTGTATAAACCAGAATAATTCAACTGACATCAGGGAATGAATGTCAGTTGAATTATTTCAGCTTAAACACATTCCAAGAGATCAGGTAACCATTCATTTAAAATTAAATAACAGAACTTTTTGATGAATGGATCTTAACAGTTAAGATCACAGTCTCTTAGAGGATGTTCTAGATATTTCAGAATGTAATTGCCTTAATTCCAGGCTGTAGCTGTATGCCAGTTCCTTGGACGAAATCCTTTTGAATTTAGTGAAAATTACTTTTAAATGGACATGCATAGCATTAGATTTTTTTGTATGCATATGATTATTTCACTGTATTCTCTCAGGGACAAAGCAGGTATGAATTGTGCAAATCTTTTGCTTGTAGCAATTGTAGACATGTCAAATTAAAACACAAAGATTGATATCCTACAAAGCAAAGCAAAACAAAAAGCCAAAAACAAGGTTGTCAAACTGAATTGTCCCCCAAATAATCCACAGTCTCAAACAAAGAGAACTACTAGTTATGGCTAACCAGTTCATCAGTCACTCATCATACTGAGCCATAATGTTGTTTAATTTTGTTTTAGTGCAATGTATTTGGCACACCTTATTTTGTGGCTCAGTGTTCTGCATGAATCAAGTAATTATGGCTGGTTCAGCAAAGCATGATAAAAACATGGCCTAGTTCAATGGGCCAATCTAGTCAATGATCAGAATATTTGTATTAATTTATAGAAACATAGCACTTTCAAGTTTTAAAGTTGTCTCCTTGATGAAAAGTGCCATCGTTCCAAATGAGAGGCTGGACAAAATGTAAGAGAATGCTCACCTTTCAAAACTAGAACCTAGTAGATTCTGCAAGGAAAAAAATAGCTAAAAGATGCCAGAGGAACTTGCAAGACTAACCCATTTTTGGCAACAAGATTAGAAGGGCCATAACAAGAAAACAAGCCGAAGTAGAAAGTCTTGGCAGATGGAATGTGTGACCATGCAGGAAATTGCATCCTCAGAATGTGCCATTAAAAGCAAAAGATTAGCTGGCCTACACAGTCTGCCACTTGCTCAGGAAGGGGATACAGTGGGAGAGTTCCTTCAAAATCTAGGTTAGTATCTACCTGTTTGATGTCTGAAGACTGCATCTTTCAGCTCTTGCACTCTAGCATCAGAAAAAGGCAGATACATCCAAGAAACACTGCTTTCTTGATTTTCTAAGCTAGAGGATGCTTACTCTAGACTCCAGGTTTCTAACCATAAATATGTATCTGAAATACAACTGGTAGATAAGAATTTGAAAATTTCAACAGGCTGATAACAGAACTCTTAAAGCTATTATCCAACCCAGTTAAATCCACTTAAATACAATTGTTCAGAAGGCTTAAGTGCACAATGTTGCATTATGTTTTGAGAGCAGTTGACCCTAAACTGCAACTGTGGCAAGCCAAGACTAACACTGATAACCACATAATTATTTCAGAAACAAATCAATAATTAAAAGGAAATAATCAAACCTTGCATTATCATCATGCTGCTTTCACACATAAAGTTAAACCAAGATTTTTTAAAGCATGGTTCACTGAACAAGACGTATTGCCATGGTTTGCACATTATGCTATGCCATAATGACTGGATTCACACATCATTATACACTAAAAATAAACAAACTACGGCACTGAGTGTTTCGGCCGAAAAGAAACTCAGTATGGAAAGTTACTCATTTCCCATGAAAAGAAACAAGAAGTTCTGGACAAGAATTAGTTTGTGGTTACTGGCATTTGAAAGAATTCCACTGAAAATAGCAGCAACTTGAGAAATGCAGCTATATAAATTCCTATCCCAAAACTAAGTAAATAAGCTACATATGTATTCCCATTTGCCTCCTTATCAATTCTAAGATGCATGTAGCATCCAACATTTCCGAGAAAAATCCAGAGACAAAGCTTACTAATAGTGTCACAGCAACAAATCTGATCAATACCTCCAAACTATTGCCGAAGTATTTTAAATGATTTCTTAAGTTATATATGTGTGTAATCATTTAAAATACTTGAGCAATAGTTGCTCAACTATTATCACAAAATTCAATGGAGGAATTTTTTTTTTTTTTAAATCATCTGCTATATTCCCTTCTAACCTGTTCTTCAGGACTGTTTCACTGTCATTTTGGATCTCAGGTGATACCTTTCTTTCAGCTAATAGACTGATGTGGTTCTCAGATAATATCAAGTCAAGATTTTAAATAATCATTTGTTGAACAATTCATAATGGCTTAGTTTACATACATAATCCGATCCCATTATAAGTAGGTTCATATATCATACTAAAGCAAAATATTTACAGTTTAAAGGTTTGTGTCAACAAAGTCATATATAAAATTAGTAGATCTGTGTTAGTAAAAAATGCAAGGATGTCTGTCTTTGCTATAAATCTGTATGGGTAGTTTGGCCTTTTTAAAATATAACCCAGGCATCTTTTCATATTGCTGCAGAGAGACGTGCAACATCTTTCTACATCAAAACAACACTGGTAATAGTGGTGACTGAGGGTGGTGTTGGTAGTTAAAAGAAAGTCAAGATGGTGACTGCAACTGCATGATCAAAACCCAACCCTTTATACGTGTCATGCATACAATGCTCATAAAAAGGGGGTGGAGCTTCAACTGGCATGTTTTAAATTTGCTTTACATATTTATATATTAGTCGTTATAGACTTACAAATCTGAATCTATATCTACATATGGAACATATTCACATGACAAGCACTTTAATGAGATAGTAGAAATTACTACTGAGCTTCACTGGGTTTCTAACCAAAACGCTTCACTTTCTTGTCTGATTAGCAGCAGCATTTAAATCAGGAAGACTAAGAACTGCTGTAATTTCTCAGAAAAAAGTTCCTACATTAGCGTTTGTATTTAGACAAGCATAATACAGAACGTGTACATTCATTAAAATACTGGCTCCAGACACCATTTTCTTGGACAAGTAAAACTGCAGCACTTACTCATTTGTGCTAATATGATTCCTTCTTCATATACTCCATATTCATGTTATTTTATTGTGGGAAATTAAAAACAAGGCAGACTCTTTCCCCATTATCTGACTGCCCCTCCTTGAAGACTATGATTCTTCAGCTGTCATTTAGACAGCACTTTTTTTAAAATTCAATTTTTTAAAAATACATTTCAGCAGATAAAAAGACAGTGCAAGTTTACGCACACATTGTAGAGCAGCAGAAATGATTGGGAAAGTACCTCAATATTTTTTTCCCCATACACTGCAAAGGACTATTTAGCAGATGGCAACCTTTATTGACCATGGCTGCTCTTGAAAGCTAAGCAGGCTCTGCCCAAATTAGGATTGGATGGAAGAGCACCTGAAAACTTCATAGCTGAGAAGTAGTTAATAAGCAATTTCCAAATGTGATTAGAAAAAGAAGTATGCAAACTTTTAAAGGCGCCAACTGCAGTTTAAGCAAGATACTCCCTTGTCTCCCAGTGCTCAAAACCCACTGGAGACCACATCTTGCGGTCTCCTTGCGAGGAGCAACTGTCTGGAGCACTTGTGGGCAATCTCCCATCCACTCTTTGTCCAGAGAGGTTCGAAGAGCCGGTTTACTCACCGGCTCTTCGTTCTTTGCCATAGTTGTTGGCTCCACTTTTTGCAGAGCCGTCTTCAGTCTGCCATTTCTTCCTCTGGAAGTGAAGATCACCTGAAAATTTCAGAGCAGTTGGCCAAATTGGGAAGTTAAAAAAAAAAAAAAACTTAGAATGGCACACTGTTAAGAAACATCATAGATTCAATCAGCAGGAGTCAAGCTTGACTTAAGAAAGTCTTAACATTTTTATGATCAACATAAAATTACATGTTTTGGTCAACATGCAGAAAGTCAAAGTTACCTTTATTGTGCGTAATTAGCAATGTACTTTTCTAGAATTTTACCAATTACATTTTTAAAAGTTGGAATAAAAACATAAGGGTTTTACCTTCCTTAAAAAAGAGTTTTAATAGAAAAAAAAATTATTTGGGCACAGGCCACCCAACCTCCATGCCTGTATGCTGTTATGTTGCTACTGACTCTGCAAGCAGGAAGACTGGAGCAATTTTAACATATGGTGTGAAAATTTTCCTCAACTATATGCAAATGTACATCTGTACAGTATCAAGCCAGAAGAATATCGTTTCTCTAAATTTAGAACCAATTTAAATATACCATAACTATGGAGTAGGGAAATAATTAGATGTTATTTTTCTGTTGAGTTGAATTGGATCAGTTGGATTCAGTAAGGTTTTTTTTTTTTTTTAATTGTACAGCTCTACATGTAAAAGGCCAGTCTAAACAACTTGTAGAGCTGTAATTAGATTGATTTACTAGAACCTGGTGAATGTATCAGGTTCCAGAACACATCCAGAAAACATTCTAATAACACAGAAATAGGTTAATTCTAAAAACTTTCCCCAGCCACTACTGTAATGACAAACGCATACCTGAAACACTACAAAAGGAAAGTGATAGAGGGTATGGAAGTTCTAGACTGAGGAAAATGAAGTTGAGTAAAATACCTTTTCCAGCATCTCATTGTGTCAGGGCCTTAATTAACATTTTCACATAGTGGGCTCTTACCCTCTAAATAACAGGAATCATGAGCACAAAATATGCTAATATACAGTACATGTATTTTCTTCCAACCAACAAATAGCTTCATTGAATGGTAATGGCTCCTGGCAATTAGCAAATTTCAAGTGACAATGTGGGCCCATGTTTAGAATCAAATAAATCAACTGCCAGAAAAATCTTCCAAACAGACACATGCATGCAAGCATTACTCATTGATCCTTTAGTTGTATCCCACTGATATAATTCAGTATCCTTTTATTAGATAAATGGTCCAAGTTTCTATCCAAAAACGTGTTACATGGAAAGATTTTATGCTGACATATTAAGAAAGGAAATACAGCAATGCTGCATTGTTGCTTGTGTACTTAAGGTTCTGGTAAAAATAATAAATAGTATTTTTTAATTAGCACAGAGTCTAAAATGATTTTAAATTTTGTTGGTGTTGTTTTACCAACATTTATCATAATATCTAGTGTGCAAGTTACATGACTAGTTATTTTTCAGTCACTATGAGGTTTGAAATCAAGCCCTATCAGAGGTGCCAACCCTTCATTCAATCAGTCATAAAAATGTGATTTACTAGAAAAAAAAATGAAAAAATGCTAAAGGCACAAAATCGCATAGCTGCTCTAATAGGAATTTGTAAACAGAGAATTGGTTGAATTTAAGAAATTCAAACCAAAGAGAATTTTTAAAAGGCATATGAAGCAGGCTCTAGCCCACTTCCTTAAAGACCCAAAAGTTTTGAGGTCTACAGCATATGCACTAAAATACCATATTTCAAAAAAGCAATAAGGCAAATAGTATAATCATTATTTCAAAAAACATTATGATGGTAGTGTAGGCATTTTGGGTATAATTTAGTTACAATGTATAGTATAGTCTCTGCTATATATGCATAATTATTTCCTCCTTATGCAATTATTAGGTTCTGGAATTCAGAACAATTACAGAAAGAGTTTGCAAAATACCCTAAGAGGTTATTAGAGCAGCATTTGCCTCTGTTGTTGATTCCATCTGCAATCCAAGAAATATCCACCATATAAAGTCTACTAATTAAGCAACATTAAACGCTGTCATACTTGTGAAGAGCTTCTTCTAACTTTTGTGTCACTTTTTGAAAAAAAAGGATTTGCTGTTGTAAGAAATGCTGCATTTGTGATTTGAAGTCCCTGACTCGAATTCTATGGAAATGGTGAATCTCTGCCAGAGTGGCAAATGAAATAATGTTACAACGATCCTGAATCCCATCAGCCTTTTGGATTTCCATTTTTCCTTCTTCTACATGCCGCTTACTTTCCTTCACTTTGGTAAGGGCTCCTGTGCAATGGATAAAAATAACAAAAACAAAACAAAACTGGTATTAAAAGATGAAATATGACAAAATACATTAAACGATCTTACTAATTTCTAAAGAAATCTCAGATGGTTCTTACGCTTTATAAAAAAATAGACATTGCATGTATAAATAAATAGTTATTATCTTGTGTATTATAACCTGTCTGATTTGCTTTATTAAACAAACCCAGAGAAATTCAGTAGTTCAAACATCTGTTTTCCCTTGAATTTAAGATATGCTTGAATTGTCATTGCTTTTCTCTTTCAAAGTAGTAGGGAAATATTGTGGATATCAGTCTAAGATATTATCTCTTCACAAACTGTAATATTTTACCTGTATATACACATTTAAAAATAAGGAACAAAAATTAAGTAAAAGTGAACAAAAGCTTTATTAATATCATCCAAACATGTTTATTAAAATAAGAATTCTTTCTTCACTGAGAACATTTGGTATGGCTAGAGATGTTTTGAACAAACGAGTGAGATGACCACTCCCTGGAATTCTCTTATTTGCTTAAACAGACTTTTGGCTAACAATCTCTGACTTCATAGACTCTTTTAAAGTAAATAAGATCAAATTCTAAGAACCATCTAGAATCACATTGTAATTTCACAATGATCTGAAAAATATAACCATACTTTGGAATTCTCCTCATAGTTCCATTCAATTTATTTTGCAACTCTTCTAGATTAGCCATTAAAAATGTTAAGTGCTGACCACATTTTAGTACATCTAAGTCTGCAGCTAAATTTGTACATTTCCAAACTCAGAAAGACATACAAATCAAAAATTTGTCCCAGCTTCTCTCAATCTATTTTTTTTTTAAATAGTGGGCAAAAACATCCCCACATAAATCAACAGTGCCCCACAAGTCTCCTGTCAGAGATTAAGGTATGCTGGGACTGGAAGAAACACAACTCTGAAAGGTAGCCCCTGGAATCAATATCTCCCCAACCAGCCTTATATTAAAGCCATTTTAATATCAAGTAGCCATAATAGGATTTTAATTACTGGCTCCACAGCAGGGCTATCTTACCTCTTTGATTATAAAAAGATGCAGCTTCCACTAAAGTAAGCCAAACTGCCTCCTGAGTCTTAGAAGCAGAATATGTGAGAAATGTATGGAACAAGTCAGCTTGTTAGAGCAGTTGCTTTAAATCTTTTAAAACTTTCCAAGAGAATTTGCTGAAAAAGCTCTTTCAGACTGCTGAAGAGTCTCTTTCACGTAGTCAGTTCATAAAAACTTTGCTGAGATACAGTGGTGGCCAAATTTCAAGGAACTTCATCATTCTGAATTTATTACCGAGGAGCACATACAAGTTTCTAAATAGTGTCAAGATCTCCAAGGCCCCTAGAACTCAGTTTGGAAATCCTTTTGTTGTACTACACTAGATGAAGGATGGGATGACAATATAAAAGTAAAAACTGATTGGTTCTGCAAAAAAAGTTAGTGTCCTAAATTTGTAAAATATTTACCACAAGTGTTGATAAGAATGAACTGGTTAGACGTTATTTTCACATTTCCTATACACTGTTTTAAAAAAATATAGATCAGTGTTTCTCAACCTTGGCAACTTGAAGACGTGTGGACTTCAACTCCCAGAATTCCCCAGCCAGCCATGCTGGCTGGGGAATTCTGGGAGTTGAAGTCCACACGTCTTCAAGTTGCCAAGGTTGAGAAACACTGATATAGATCATATCTTCAAAAATGGGTATCATAAAAAGAGTCCTATCACTGATCTCAAGTTGGTTTTAGGCTTGAGTTACACTCAGTATCTGAATGTTTAAAGACAGACATTTGTAAGCCTGACTTATTTTCTATTTTTCTATGCATTGAACAAAGCCATAGGCTTACCTACTATGTGCTCTAATGGCACTTAAAATGTTTTTTTTTAAATCTGAAATTAGGAAATCCATGGCATCTTACCTCTTTTCATTATTAACCACTGATAATTTAAGACTGTAATCCCATTTGCCATAGAAAATCTGATTGCAAAATATAAAGCTACATGGCCATGCACAGACCAGCTACTCTAAGTGAATATCTACAGGAAGGTATGATGCAACTGACTAAAACAGCCTCACCTGCCCTTTCTTAATGACATTCCCTTTCCCTTCCTTATTGCAAGTAGTGTTCTGTCTTGACTAATTGAGTATATATTATTCTTAACAGTAGTTCTCTTTTCAGAAAAGTGAAAACTAACGTCTTATTTTTTGGCTTACCAGTGTGTTGCTGGTAATAGTTTTCAGACCCAGATAAGGTTAACATTGCAGTGCTATGGGAGCTTAATATAGTTCTTACTGTTATGACAAATTTAAAAATATAAGAGAATTGTTTTTGAACTTCTTTCTTTTCTTAAAAATAACAGTTTCATTAACTTTTTAGTAAGGTGTGGGATGACGTGCAATCTCAGTCTCAATGCTTACAGCTTGGAAAGCCCAGCTTTTTTGCACTACAAACTCTCCACAATCCCATCAAAAACATTCTTGTACCATTCAAGAGTAGAAACAGATAAGAGATCTGTACCTAGTTCACACATCTGGTTTTGATAGTTACAGTAATACTGAGACAAATCACCAGGCCCAAAACACAAAGCTGTTAGATACTATGAGTTGCTGAGAGGAGCAGATCTGACAATGAGTGAACTGAATTGGATTCCATGTAGTTACTGTGTTTTTTCTGCACTCAGACTCCAAAGTTATTGAATATTAATTCCTGAAGAACCACTTTCCCTAAATTTCAGATTACTGAAAAGTCAGAGATAGTACATATGCACACAGTACACTAAGATATGAATTGTTACTTGAATGCCTTTGCTGGAAGCAATAGCCTACATATTCTGCACTATAGGACAGATTAAATATGACAAAAGAAATAGGTAAATTCAGGTTTTTAAATTAAAGGCATATGCAGTGTTTTTTAACTAACAAAATTTATTTAATGATAAATTTGTATCTATTTATTATCAAAGAGGTTAAGATTGGGACGACTACTAAGATGGTGAAAACCAAATCTTATGAGAAATAGTTAAAGGAAATGGGTAGGGTTAGCCTGCAGAAGAAATGACAGAGAAGAGATATGATAGCAGTTGTCAGATAACTTTAAAAGATTGTCATTTAGTGGAAGCAGGAGATTGTTTTCTGTTGCTCTAGAAGGCAGAAATGGAACCAGTGAAATGACAGGAGCAGATTCAGGTTAGCCATTTTTTGTCTTGAATGATAACATTTGTTACATTTCTACTCTTTGATATACTGCTATTATTCCAAAACAAATCTCTAAACTATACTTTCCAGTATTCTTACTTCAGCTTCAATCCAAATAATTTCATTCCTTTACCATGTGTATTCATGAGCAAACATATGCTTGAACTACGTAATCAAAGCAAAGATACCTTTTCCTAAGCTGATACTCATCAAATAGTCATCATTCTCATTCATTCTTGGGTTTCCAAATGGCCCAATCGCTTTTTCTGTACTCTCTAATTTTGTTCCCACTCATCCATTCATGTTGCCTAGTATAATTTTTTCCCTTGGATTGAATTTATTTAGAATGTTTTTCCAAAAGTAATCTCTGCTTTTTCCAGGTGACAGTTGCCTGTTATGCTCCAATGAGCATAACATGAGCTGGTGATAATGGAGCCATGAACATCAAAAGGGAGGTGTCAAAATATGCCAAATGGTTGGTGCAGAACTGTGATCGAAGCTTCGCCCCCCTGGGTACATAAATGCAACATCCGTGCACCCCAAAAAAGGGGCAGGCTTAGATTTATTTGGTAAATTTATATACCACCCACCTCACATATGTGACTCTGATCAAAGTCTAGATCATGATGCCACCATCTCAACCCCGCCCCCTTATGTGGATGCCGCTGAATGGGACACCCCTCTTTATTATAGGATGAATCTAGTTGCAATAATCAGAATGAAATTACTTCCTGCAAATTTTACTTACATTACACTTTGACATATGTATGAGATTTTTTTCAAGATATCCCTCAATGACAAGGCACCTTTAGGCACAATCCATTGTGATTTATACCTGTAATCGGCACAGCCAATAGATATACCAGATATACCAATTTAGAATGACATATATAACTCAGGAAGCTTATACGCTAACTTTGGAGGATTAAAAAAAAAAAATTGAATATGAAATTAAGAACTGGCTGAACAGAGAGTAAGTACAATGACTTCATTTCATGGGATCATGCATTTAGGCTTAATTAGTTAACCAGGTGAAGTGTATGGCTGCTAGTGAACCCTTCTTTCCCCAAATCCTCTGCATCTGTCAAAGAACTTGGAACACATAAAATATATCCTATATTTATGAAAGTCATACTTATGCCCTTTCTGCCTATTACAGAACTTAATGCAAAACGAAAGCTCCATTGCTTAAAGCTAGTAAAGGGAAGAGTAGAAAGTTTCTCATGCCACCTTAAGAAGTATAGCTTAGGGGAAAATATTGTGCCAGTAGAAGATGTCAGAAATGTATTTACACAGACAATGCCTCATTTTTGAACAGGTACATTATTGGAAAAGTTTCAGTTAGTTTGAACATTATTTAACAAAGTAAAGTAAAGTAAAGTAAAGTAAAGTAAAGTAAAGTAAAGTAAAGTAAAGTAAAGTAAAGTAAAGTAAAGTAAAGTAAAGTAAAGTAAAGTAAAGTAAAGTAAAGTAATCTTTATTGTCACTGTACTTTATTTATTGTCATTTATTTATTTATTTATTTATTGTCATTATTTATTTATTGTCATTGTACGCGGTGGCGCAGCGGCTTAATGATGCTGAAAGTTGCCGGCCAGAAATGGTCGACGCTTCAGTGGTTCGAGTCCAGCCTTCGTGTTAAACAGGGTGAGCTCCTGTTTCCTCCCCAGTTCCTGTCAACCCAACAGGTCGAAAACTCACGTGAGTAGATAAATGGGTACTCTCACTCCGGTGGGAGGAAAAATGCTGGCGGCGCCTTGCAAAAAGGAGTTGGGAGCAGTTGCCGGTAAGCGCGAAAAAAAAAAACCCGCACGCGCCCAAAAAGGGCGCAAAGCAACGGAAACTCTGCCTCCTGCGCTCGCCAGCTGGGCTCTGCCCTAGGAAGGAGGCTCTGGCAAACCACTTCCGAAAAACAATTGCCTTGAAAACTGCAAGGACTCGTCCAAGCAGTCACTGCAGGGTCAGCAATGACTGAGCGCAGACAAAAGAAAAAAAAAAACTTCTCATACAACGAAATTAAATGCCACCCCAGTGCAGCTTTAAAAATATAAAAACCATGGAACACATAAAACACATAACACACATAAAACACAACCTTCACATTCCATATTGCACAACCCCTGATGCTGCATTAATACTGCACTATATGGTAGAGTTCAGTATAGTTACAGCTCTAAGATAAAAGCTATTCTTCAGCCTATTCGTCCTTGTTTTCATTATCCTGTACCGTCTGCCAGATGGTAATAGTTCAAAAAAAGAATGTCCCGGGTGGGATGGATCCTTAAGAATGTTTTGAGCCTTCTTAAGGCAGCGGGAACTATAAAGTTCTTCCAAAGAGGGGAGAGGGCAACCAATGATCCTCTGGGCAGTGGTGGTAACCCTCTGGAGAGCTTTCCTATCTGCCACTGTGTAGTTAGCAAACCATACACAGGTGCAGTAGGTTAAAATGCTCTCTATAGTACAGCAGTAGAAGGTCACCAGCAGTTTTTCATTCAGTTGTTGTTTCCTGAGAAGTCTCAGGTAGTATAATCTCTGCTGGGCCCTCTTAACCAAGGCTGCAATATGAGTGCCCCAGGTCAGGTCCTCCTTTATGGTAACACCCAGAAGCTTAAAACTGGCCAACCGCTCCACTCGGCCTCCATTGATAACCGGGGGCTGGACATCTAATCTATTCCTTCTATAGTCCACTATAAGCTCCTTGGTCTTAGTGTAATAAATATGCTAAAACCAAGTTTTCATCAACAGCACTGGGGGTCCCCGTCTTTTAACCCTGTATATTTTTTGTCAAGTTTTTTTTTACTGTTTTTATCACATTTTATTTGTAAACCGCCTAGAGTCACTTATACTGTGAGATGAGTGGCGTATAAATTTGATAAATAAACTTCAGTCTTCAACTTCAGAACTGGCATGTACCAAAGTATAAGCTACCAAAATAAAATAAATCAGGGGAGGGGGAAGGCATTATCTATTAGTCTTAAAGACTGCTTTTCCATTTTATCAAAAATGTAATCAAGACACGAAAAACAAATTATAGACTTAAACAGATGTTTACCATATGTCTTTTATGGCAGGCATACAAAACACTTTTAACTGGCATTAAACATGTTTCTTTTTTTAAAAAAAATCTTAAACAGCTTACTTACATTGTGATCACAATCAGGTGTATTGTCAATCAACTACTGGCAGCATGTGATACTGTCAGGTATTTAGTGCAATTTCCTTTAATGCTTCTGGGATGCAGTTTGGCCCTGGCTGGCCTTTTAAGTTGGCTAAGAGAAATGCCCTAATTCATACATTCCTCTAGTCATGTCCCAGCCACCTCTGCAAATAAACAAGACTGTCTGACAGCAACATTACTGTTTTCTCATTCATTCACATCTACCTAGGTAAACTCTGAGAATAACTGTCCCACTAATGGCAAGTATTCCATCCTACCATTTCTTTTTGTTTTATTGTCCTAAAATTAAAGTTATCAAGTTTTTCCAAGACTCAATTATTTTATAAATGATACAGCTTATATGAAGGAATAGCCTAATCAGCGGTGTCCCCTTGCATAGCCTATCTGATAGCCAGCTGCATTTCCACCAAGCACCAGTTTGTTTGTTTGTTTTTGTTTTGTAGACAGTGGTGCTGGATAACCCTGAGCAATGGATAGCTTTGGTACCCTTTAACCCCCTGGAATCAAAGTGCTGATCTATCTTTCTGTCCTTCTTAGCACAGCAGATTCCAGCTTTGTAACTCAGCGAGCTTTGAATTAAAGCAGACAGACAAAGGGGAAGGAAAAAGTATAGCCAATAATATACATGGAGGTGAGAAAACATGTACTGCTTTAGAACAAGAATATCATCTTATGATAAGCTCAGCGGTCCAAAGTTTCATTTTTGGACAGGAATGGAAAACTTTATATCTACCATCTTATGTATATGATCCTTCCATTGTTATTGCTTCAGAACAATTACTTTGTTCAATCACAATTTTCCCTTTACTTCTTTCCAGCATTCAAAGATTTTCCAGAAAGACTGCAAGTGAGGGAAGGAAGGAAGGAAAGGGAGAGAAAGAGAAGGAAGACATACGAAGTTCAGCTGTTGCTAGAAATAGCTAAGCAATAATAGTGATATTTACGTATATTTTATATGTCTTTTGAATCACAGTCCCATGTTAAAATTACAATGTAAATACAACAACAACAATAAGGTATAATAGTTATAAGCAACAAAATAATAATAGCTTAAAATAGAGAATTTACGTGTATAAAAGTCCTTGTGGGGTGTGGAATGGATAGAAAGGTAGGTGTTTGCCGAACTCTTTAGGAAGGTTGTTGAATGCTAATGTGTTACTAAACAAGGATGTGTTTTCCATGACAGCCTACCACCCTCACAGCAGATGGCAAAGTCACCTGCAGGACACCCTCCACTGAAAATTCTAATTCTGATGAACTGTATATGGAAACAAGCGGTCCTTAAAGAACCACTGGTCAAAAATAGTCAAAGTATGGTAAAAGATTAACACTAATTTGCCAGGTTCCTTTTTCTCTTCTTGTTATAATTTGTAGTAATGGTAGTAACACACACATACACACACACAAACTAACTCAAACCCAGCACTTTTAACTGAACTGGAAAGAAGAGCAAATGCAACTGGCATATCAAATATGTAATCTGGTCATGAAACCAAGACCTAGATCGTAATCCATCACCTGTATTAGCTGCATATTTTAAGAGTCCAACCTAGAAGTGAAAGCATGGGTAACTGAAGCCAGCGAATCTCTGAATAGTTAAAACCTGCCTTAACGAGTAAAAGGTGCTCCACCTGAAGTTTCTGAGGATGAACAGCAGTGGGGACGACTGACTGGATTTGTCACATCCAAGATACAGTAGAGATGAATAATTTTATCTTTATAATATTTTGTAAACATATGTGGTCTTTGAGGGTTTTGTTCATAAGATAAATTCTAAACTAGATGGATAGCCCAATGGGATGCAAATATGTCAGAAAAGAACTGAACATTTGCTGACCTTACTGGCTATGAATAGGCTCAATTATGAATTGTAACTTCGATTAGATTTTCCTGTCATTTGTGCTCTTCAATATTACTATTTGCTTCATTCCTCTCAACTCATCAAAACTAGGGAGTTGACTCAGCTCTGCTTAGACAGCAGTACTAATAATAATAAGCACTCTGCCCTAAGTTTACATCCATCCATTATAAACTGCATTTATTAAATATATGTTGTGCTCCTACCATGCTTGGACATATCATTATGGATTCCCTTGACAATCCATAATGTTGTGAAAAGCTGAAGGAAAAAGAGGAAGGGGATGACCAGTGACAAGGTGGATGGATTCAATTATGACAGCAGTGAGTACACCACTGAGAGAGTTAAAAGGCCAAGTTGAAGGCAAATAATTCTGGAAACTATCTATGTAGTAGATACTGACTTGACATACTAATACTAAATAGTATACTAAATACTATTTAAATAGTAAATAGTATTTAGTATATTAAATAGTATATTAATAAATAGATACTAAATGACATTTAGTGATGCATCTTTTCCTAGGTAACACAATTGTCCTCTGTACTTGCCACACAATCCCAATAAAGGGTGTTCTTGCTTTATGGTTATAGGTACTCAGAAGAACATTTGAAGTCCGAATCGAAAGAATTACAACTGCATTTTTACGAGATTTCCAAACTGTACTCTTTCCTCCAAGAAGGCATAGCCTAACATACAATACATACAGTTATTTTACGCCTTAAGTTTACTAAAGGCTTCTACTAAAGCAGTCTTCAAGTCTAAGTAGTAATATGAATTCTGACCTCGCATCTTCAAGTCTAGCACTTTATTGACTAATAACATCACAGCAGAAAGCATAAAGAATATTGCACATTTAAAAATATAATTAATGAAGTGCAAATTTTGGAACCTCTCAGATCCTCAGTCTCAGTACAGGTAGCCCTCATTTAGTGACTGCCTCAGACAGTGACCGTTTACAGTTATAATGGTGATGAAAAAGTAACTTTGTGACCAGTGCCCACATTTACGACCTTTGCAGGTCTCTAAATCAAAGGAAAGCTGAAGTAAAATTGTAAAATTGCAATGTTTTACATCACAACCGCTACACTTAACAGCTGAGTTGCTGGTCCCAATCATGGTCACCAAATGAAGACTACCTGTACTGATAAACCCTTATACAATCAGATGCTATGTGTGGATTTGAGCAAAACACTGAAATGTTCTTTAGCATCTAGATCATATCTGCTTAGTTTGCCATTAAGAGACAAAACTCAGTACCCAATGATGATTGTCTATTGATGACACATGACGACGTAATCATGCAGATGCCACAACTTATGTACTTGCAGCAGACATCCTGATACAATTATATAATGATAGCATTTGTATATTTACATCATTGCACACTTATCACTTTGGTATCATCACTTCATTGCGGAAACTGCTGCACCCAGTGCATACTAGTCCACCACCAATTCACTAAATAAATACCTATATATTCTGATGGTTTGTTCTTGTTTTTGCTAATCCACTTGAGACTGCAAAGCAGGGTGCAAAATGTGGATCACAGGTTGTGTGTTTAGCTTTACAAGATTCAATTTGTGAAGGTCTAATCTAGTGGCTTCTGTCTTGAGATGTCAGGGGGAAATTCTGCAAAGGGTTTACGTGTAAACACAGGATTTATGTGCATAAGTAGAGTGTTAACAGAATTAGTCCCAGGTAATATGACTCTCTTGCATAGACTAATTCTTCTAAAATGGGCTGATTTACAAGCCAGTCTAGAAACATCCATTGTTAGTCCCAACTAGCAATTTTATCAATTATCAAGTGGCTGGTATTGTCAGTAGATTAAGTATACATACTTAATACATGAAATTTGTACTTTGTATTTTTTTAAAAAAAATATTTTTAAGGTTAAAGAATATTTTGTAGGTATGCATACACACACACACACACACACTACACAAACATATACGCATACACATAAAATACACAAATACACATACACACACAACTGAAAATGCAAATATATATCTATATTTTGATGTCCTTCAAATTGTAGTAGATGTCCGAATGAACAGCATCAAGTTATTTTGTGCTAGATTACTGTAATAGTATTTAAATAATAATTGCACTGGCACTGGCTGTACAGGCCTTACCTTAAATGAGTTTGAAGAATGGCACTGAAATATAATACAGATCATATACTTGATTAAAGCAAGTATCCTTCAATTAGTTTATTATGAAAATAATTCTTCAAGAAAGAAAGAAAGACTGAGAAAAGCAATCCAGTTGCCTTTCTTGCTCTCTTGTCAGGATGCCATAAGCAACCACTATGAAAATTTAATATCCAAACTAATGCTTAGAATAGTGGCCTTTTAGAGTGTCAGTTTTATATTGTAGAAATCAGACACTTATCCTTGAAAAATCTTTTACATTAAAAAGTACACTGATTCCAATATGTCAATAGCACCTATCATCATCTTTCTATCTATCTATCCACACAATCACAGTAGTCTTGCTATATTCATAAATGAATAACAGTCCTCTAATGCTGAAAAAAGGTATTAGTAATTACAATATATATTTCAACCTGCATTACTCAAGTTTTTAAACCATTATAGATAAATGACTCTTCACATTCCTCTTAGAGATTTTATTTCAACAGTCTGAATATCACCATTTTTCTCTTCCTTCTCAGTGTGTTTTGTTACATCAAGTGTTTCCATCTGCATGACAAAAAAATTCCTTAAATCAAATCCAATGCCAGCCACAGATGAAGGTTTTCCCCTCTTATCCTTCCTACTTATTCAGAAGAATACATTAACTAATTAAAACTACAAAGGGAAACCAGATACAAGAGTGACAAACATACAGTTATGAATTAAGAATTAATTTACAAATTTGTCTGTACAAAATTCTCATAGAATAGTTCTGAACTACAAAACATTAGAATTTATGTAATTTTTCACTAAAGTAACTGGCCCAGAAACTAAACATAGAATTTGATCCATGGGGAAAAAGCATACAAAGAAACAGAGATACAATGAGCCAAGAAATATGGCTCAAATCCAAATTAAATCTTCCACATTGACAAATTTAGATCAATGGAACTTGCTACTTTCAATTATAATGGATTTATAATACACAGTACTCTGGATCTTACCCCAAAGATACAAAATTGTTCATTACATAGCTAATCAAAAATGAGTAATTAATGAAGCAAACAATTCATATGTAGTCTGGAATCAATTAAGATATTTGTGGCTTATTTTTCCTTCCTAAAAAAATATGAAGATGCTCATAAGTTCCTGTGAAGAGCACTAGGCCTTCATGATAAATCAGACAAAATATTTTAAAATAACAATAAGGTACTTGAGCTTCAAGTTGCACACAAATTACATGAACAGACATCTACAGCAGCATTTTGTTTAAAGGAGTAGAACATTTTTAAAGGTATCCTTGCAAACTTGCTTCTAAACTTTAGTCTATTCTTGGAAAAGAAACCAAATAAACAAACTGATTCTAGATATACAATTGTACAAACATATTTTTATCACTAATGGAGGAGCCGCCTTCTCTTTGAACCCCAAACCCAGAGATCTCTCCACCTATTCTGCCTCTTCTGAACCCAAGCAAGCAAACAGTAATATCCACTCGTCGTCTCCTGCCACCATTGACATGTGATTTAAACATTTCCTGGCAGTGTTATTCTCTTACTGTAGCTACAGACTCTAATTTCAGGCACACAGGCAGAGTACATAAACCGACAGAACTGCCTATTTGTCAGATATGATTTTTGGCGCATTTTGTATTTCCCCAAAGCCAATCTGATCACTCGAGTCGCTTACTCTGTTCTCGTAAATTGAGCATCCATGATGGATGCTCAGGGCCCGTGGCTCCCTCAGATTTCACACACACAAAAATTGGCATTTGCCCAGAATGGCTCAACAGCCTTGTTCTCAGTCTTGTACTGGAACAGAATAAAAACAGGAAGAGTCTGTGATTTGTGACAGATACTGGGGAGCAGCAGTTATACTATGCTAATGAAGCCAGAGAAAGTAGGATTGAGTTTTCATGCATGAGTTGCAACTGTTACTTAAGAGAAAGAAATCATTTTTAAACTGGCAGTGAAAGTAGTGGTACAGCTAAATAATTTTAGACAGAGAACTGTCTTATATACAGGTCTGGGGTTAATGCGCGTGTATGGGGAGGTGCTGGCACGTCTCTATTATTGTGGTTGTTTTTAGTTGGGGCGTCTGGTTTTGTTTATATTTTTAACTGTTTTTACTATATACCAGGTTTTGTAAACTGGCCAAAGCTTGTTGGAGAGGGCGGCTATAACAAACTTAATGAAATAATGAAAAATAAAATACACGTAGGTGGAGGGTGGATCTTGAATGTCCACGTACATACACAACTGCTATTTCTCTTCTCTGTTCCTCAACTCCATTCTTTGTAAGAGCTTTCACATTCCAATTATATTTGAAGCCAAAAGTATTTGCCAGCACAGACAAATACGCAGCTTCACATTTAAATGAATATAATGAGGAAAAAGAGACAATGAGTATCTCTAGTCATATACATGCCTAGTTGTGTTGTGTGGTGACTGTTTTTTTGTTATTGTTAGCCACTGCTTTCATTATCTGTTAATTTCCAGATGATCAGTTAGGAGTTTCTTGAATTACAGGATCCAGAATTTTGGTCAAGAGCTGCACACCTTGCTGTGGGTAGAAAAGGTCCCCTCTCCCCCCTTGCTAAAAGCTGTTTTTCAAGACAAAAGAAAAACATTCTGCACGCCTTAGTCATCTGGAGCAGAGAAATACGGATTCAAGCCCTATTTTGGGGGAGGGGATGTCAGAGAATCCCTTCCCCAATACACACATACATACAATACTGCACAAGAAGTTACTTGTACACACATACAATACTGTACAGCAGTAACTAAGATGGTAAATTTACTTCTAAATCTTTGCAAGGGAAAATTGAGTAGAAGGCTCAATGTAGTTGGTTCCAGTTATGGGGACCCTGTCCTCTATCTCATCACTGGAAATCTCATGGTTCTGTAAAAATCATCTGATTGTTAATACAGTAGTATATATGGATTTAATGCAAGTCACTATGCTTAGAGGAGCTCAAGTCCAACTAAGTTTATGTAGGATTGCAACCTAAAATGTACTTCATCTGATGCAAAGTTGTTAGCTCACAGAATATTTTTTTCCTTCTGTGCCCCTGTACATATAAGTAGTGAAATCAAAAGATCAAAAAATCTAGAAAGCATTGCAAGAGTCAAATGGATAGTAATTTACACCACAATAAATCTATTACAGCTCGAAACACTTTTGTTTTTCTTAATAGACTGATGTGAATTACTCATCTGGGATGTTTTTATCAGTAAGTTTAAAAGAAAAACTCAGGAAAGGTTACATCAGGTTTTTTTTTTTTAAAAGGCATATTTATACAGTTAAAGCTTTACGTTACCTTTCTGGACATGGATTATGTCTGGGAAATTGGCCAGATGTCCCTGATACAGAGCTAATAAATCCATCACTGGGTCGAGGTCTTGTCTGGGTTGCTCTGCAAAGAGTTCACCAATAGCATCATAAGCTTCCCCAGTGAAGGAAATGGCCTGATTGAGGCCAACTGAAAAAGCCTGCTGGTCCATTTCAAAGGCTTGGCTGAGGCCCTTGAAGGAGTGTCCCACCTTCTGGTACTCCTTCTTGAACCCAGCAACCTGCTTGCGGGCAAACTCACTGATGGTCTGGTTCAACTGAATGGTGCTCTCATCCATCTTTTTGGTGAAGCTTTTGAAGCCATCTACTTTACTTTCTACTTCCTGCAGGTCCAGAGCAGCAGGGCCACCAGCAGGGACACTAATGGTCAGGAAAAAGTTAGCACCCACCATCTCATCCTTCTCAGCTTTGCGCTTGCCTTGTTTCCAGGCCTTCTCATCTGTGCTTGGACAGGTGAGGAAATGTTGGAAGGCATCACACTGGGCCAATACTGGATGGCTACACATATGGTCCATCCACCATGCTAAGCCTTTGCGGCGCTTGGAGATGAAGTCCTCCTCAAAACGGCCCGTGGCTTGTTTCTCTGGCAAATGGGGTACCGAGATGACCGGGAACTTCTCGACGAGACGGCCATAGAGCCAATCAAAGTGCTTGTAGCGCCGATGCACCTGCTGCCCCGTGTGGCTTGGCACCAGCTTGTAAGCAATGTAGCTCTTCATGCCCTTGAATTTGGTCTGCTTGGTGGGGTCTTCGATGGAGCACTGGAAAGGGTAAGGGTTCTCCTGCCACTCGGGCCCATAGGAGCCCAGCACTACGCAGAGCTTGTCCCCGTCCTTCACAAATCCGGACGCCTCGCCCAGCACAAAAGCCTCGCCTCCGGATTTCACGAAGGTGGAGAAGCGGTTCAAGTTGCGGCTCACGGTGGCCGAGCTCTTCGCGCCGCCGGCCGGGTGGTGCAAGGGGCCCCCGGGCTGGCTGCCCCGGGAGCTCAGCGACAGATCGGAGCGGGTGGAAAGGGAGTACCTGCTGGCGGAGCCGCCCGCCCCGCCGCCTCCCATCCCCGCGTTCTCGTAGTCCGGGTAGGCGCAGCCCAGGACGCCCGGCTCGTCCGCCACGGTGGAGCTGTCGTCCCAGTCATCGTCCCAGTCGTCGTCGCTGCCTTGGCTGGGCTGGTAAGAAGACCCGCCGTAGGCACGCGCCGTCTGGAAGGAGGAGAAGCCCGACGAGGCGGGCGGCGGCGGCAGCTGGAAGGGCTCGGCCACCGGCGGAGGGAGCTGGAGCTGCTGCTGCTGCGCGGGCGGGGGGTTGAAGGCGGTCGCCGGCGCCGCCAGGGGCTCGAAGCCGCCGGACGGCACGTTCGCGTAGCGGGCCGGGGCGGGCGCGGGCAGCGGGAGCGCCGGCTCGGCCGCCGGGGCTCGGATGACCTGCACGTAGGAGGCCGGGAAGAGGCCGCGGTCGCCGCGGCTGTTCACCCCCTCGAACCAGCCCTCGATCTCCTGGTCGCTGCACAGGCTCAGCACCTCGTGTTCGCGCAGCGAGATCTCGCCCGGGTTCTCCGACTTGAAGTCGTACAGCGCGCGGGCCCGCAGCAGAGCCATGGCCCCGCCGCCGCCGCCGCTCTGGTCGCCGCCCAGGCAGGCAGGGAAGCCGGCGGGCAGCCTCACAGCGCCGCCAAGCAGGCGCAGCTCGCGCACCCCGCCGGCCGGCCGGCCGCGCCTCCCGCCCCCTCCGGCGAGCCAACGGCCGGACGGCTTCCCTCTCCCGGGGCGCCTCCTCCGCCTTACCCCGAGCCCTCCTGCCTCTGCGCCGCTCCTCAGGGATGCCGGGGGGCGGGGAAGGGCAGCGCTCTCCTTCGGCGGCGGCGGCAGCAGCAGGCGCGCTCCCCAACCGAGCGCCTGAGTCCGGCTTCGCGGCGCCCAGGGAAGGGGCCGGGCCGGGGGACTGTCCCACGTCGCCAGTTTCGCTAATCCAGAGCCGAGAGGAAGGGGCGGGAAGCCGAGCCCAGAGCTGCCGCCCCCATCGATGGGGCCAGCGCGGCGGGCCGGTGCTTCGGGCTGGCTCCGCGGCGCGCCGTCTGCCCTCTGGCGTTCGGCGCGGGAGGGACGCTGCCTCGGAGTGAGGGAGAAGCCGCCTGCCGCCCAGACGGGCTCGGGCGCCGAGTGAGGGCTGTTATCCGGGGACCCTCAGCGGAGGCTGGGTCAGGACCCTTCGACGGGGAAGCGAAGTTGCCCTGAACGGCCGGGCGCCGCTTCAGAGCTACGCAGGCGCCGTAGAGCTTTCTTGCCAGTCTCGTCGGCCCTTGCCTTCATCCCGGATGTTTTTCGACCAGTCAACGGCCCTGGTAATACCTGGTGGTGTCCCATCCAAATATTAAGCAGGTTCCTCTGAGCTGCTTAGCTTTTTCAATATGGAAGATGTGAAGATTATAAGACAGGGGTATGTCCACGAAGCTGCTGGTGGCTTCATGGACGTCTCCCTGTCGTTTTCTTGGCAACACACGGCGGTCGGCCTTTGGGTTCTGAGGTGCTTTTCAGTCTTGACTGGGGTTCCCTTTCCAAATGCTAATGGAGGCCAATCCTGCTTAGCTTTTTGAGACCACCCAAGTCTGGTTAGTTGCTGCTTATAGAGAGACAGATTATACATAAAGAGTAAACAACAACTAATAGTCCTTGCTGTGATAGTAGGTGGTGAAATCAGAGCAGAAGCCAAACGGGATAAAGAAAGAGATTAAATCTATAATATGTTTAAATATATAATGATTTAAAGCAAGATTTATGGTTTAAATTATAAAGAACATTGAAATGTTGGTTTAAATTGTACGTTGATTTAAATTAACATGCCTTTTAATAACTTACGGGCATACCTTCCCTCCCCTAATTTGGTTTGGGTAAAATTCTTTTAATGGAATGCTTTTTTAACATTAATTCTACTAATATGCATTCTTTGCCCTTTGACCAACATATATGTATACATGGAAATGCTGATAATCAACTTTATATATTGTTTTGGAAGGTGTAGACTAGATAAATTGAATTGTAAATTGAATTAGTTTCCCCCCTGCCCGTAGACAGAAATGAATATGATGCACTCAGATTTATTTCTGTAGCTGAAAGTCGCTCTTTGGAGAGGGTGTGGGTGCATATGGTACCTTAAGGAGATTGTGTATTTTCTTGGGCTTGCATAGTAACTCTGCAATTCAAGGAAAATACATAACAGGAGGACAGATACTTTGGAGAAGGCATTAGTGTGCAGGGTAAGATCATGTTTCTTTTTATATCAGTTGAAGGATAATTTGAGAAACTTTTGATACACTATTTTCTTATCATTGTCAATGCTTTATGTAATTGTGACTAATATATTTTAAATAATTGTGTGTTACTGCATTCTGCACAACCAAAGTGTCTGGGTGAACTTTAAAAGCAGCCCTATCTAGAGTTCATTGCAATGGTCTAATCAGGCGGTAATGAGGGTATAAGCCAATGTAGTGAGGTCTTTCCATCGTAGCTAAGGTTGCAACTTAAAATTAAATTTAATTAATTAAATAAAATTAAGGCCCTCTGGTCATAGCTTCCATCTGCTGATTCAGCAGGAGCCATGAGTCATAGATCTGCTCCTTCAGGGGCAGTGCAACTCCATCCAGAGGCAAGACAGGGTGTAGAGGAACCTCAATATACAAACAATACAGTGGTACCTTGGGTTACGAACTTAATCCATTCCGTGACTCTGGTCGCATCTCGAATTGGTCGCACCCCGAGGCAAATTTCCCCATAAGGTTCAATGTAAATACGGTTAATCCACCCTACGAATTTGGTCGCAACCCGAGGCAAATTTCCCCCATAAGGTTCAATGTAAATACGGTTAAACAGTTCTGAAACATATGCATTTTATTTTTAAACCACAAAAACATGAAAAAAAGTACAGTACAGCACAGTATGAAAAGGGAGAATGGGGTGGGGAGGCAATTATTCTTTGGAGGGAGAGTCCCCCTCCAAAAGGACATCGGAGAGATCTCCTTCAGGGGTTTCCTCTCTTCTTTGCCTCTTAGCTGCAGGCTCAGTTCTGGGGAAAAACCTGTCTAAAGTCAGTTGTTTTTTCCTGCGCTGCATAACCCTTCGGAAATGAAATTGCCATGCTGACAAGCACACCAAAAACCTTCCAAAACGCCACAAAACACACCACAAGCCTCACCGAACATCTCCTTGCTACCGCGATCTCTCCCACAGGAAGCCACGACCGCGTGGCAGCAGGGAAAATGGCCGCGGATCCAGTTCATAACCCAAGGTGGTTCGCAATCCGAGGTAATTTTTTGGGGCCGGAGCTGGTCGTAACCCGAAAAATTCGTTAACAGAGGCGTTCGTAACCCGAGGTACCACTGTACTCTGCTTTGCCAGGGTTCAATTCAAGCCTGTTCTCTCCCATCCAGACTCTCACAGCCTCCAGATACTGGTACAAGACTTTGATAGCATCTCCAATGTGGCCCAGGGTTGTGATGTACAATTGGGCAGCGTTGAAGATGCTGGATCTTGAATAAGCTCCCCCAGCAGCTGGATATCTGGATATCTCCCCCAACAGCTTCTTATTGATGTTAAATAAGAGGGGAGAGAACCAACCCCTGCGTACCCCTGTGCACCCCACATGAGAGTCGATCTCTCCTCCCCAGTCACCACTGGGTGGCTTCTGGATGGTTTCTCCAAGGTCATCTCGATGGCTCCCTACACTTGGATGCTAGGAGGTAGTTATCTAATACTACCAGATCCAAGGAGGGTCTCTTCAGGAGGGGGTGAATCAATGCTGGGGTCTGTTGGCATCGATCTTTCTCACAGCGAGGCATTCACAATCTCCCAGATCCAAAGAACTACCACCCTTCCAACTATCTGAAGAAGCCACAAGAAGCCACAGGTGGGCAAAGACATCCTAGAGGAACCCTATTCATTTTCTTCAAGGCAATAGGTGAAAAGGAAGCCCAGATAACTTGGAAAGACAGTAATCCAGTCATCGCATAAGATCCCACCCAATTGGAGTACAGATCAGAATGAATTTGAGCAACTTTACCAACGAAGTGTCAAGCAAACTAGTTACAGAATCTAGGTGGTAAATCACAGGGTGGCCCCTGTCCATAAGAGAGTTGGCCACCGGAGAAGGGACTACCAGATGATGACCTGCTAATGCAATAAGAGAGAAGTAGATATGTTTTGTGTTCCTTATTGCCACAGAGGAGGCTTGAAACACCCATGCTTAGTGTAATTCAGTCTTTGTTACTCACCTCCACTGCAGGCATTGCTTCTGCCATTTCATGTCCCGGAGGTCTTTGGAAAACCAAGGGGCCACCTGGCATTAATTGACAGAGAAAGGCCGCTTGGGAGCAATTTCATCAAGGGCCTGAGATACCGCTTCCAACCAGTGGCAGACCAGGTTCTCAACTGATTTACCTGTAAGATCATCAGAGAAATCCCTAAGCAGGGGGATCCAAAAGGTGCCTGGGGCAGACCACCCAAATGGGTCCAGCCTTGTGAAGGAAATGAGCAGTAGTCAATTGCAGCTGGGCCAGGAAGTGATGAGACTACAACAGGTAATAATACTCCCACATCCACATGACATAACAATTGCATGGAGGTAAAAACCAGTCTAATGTGTGACCACCTATGTGTGTTGGAGCCAAGATGACTTGGGCTAAGCTTATGGTTGTTATGGAAGCCATAAACTCCTGAACTCTATCCCCCCCTTTAGATCGATCCCACAGTACCAACGGACGGGGTCTCCATCACAACTTGGCCATCAGATCCAGCAGCTCAAGAAGGAATTCTAAGGGCCAGCAGGACAACTAATACACAAGAAGGTTCCCTAGCCTGTCCCTATGGGCTAACTTAACACATAGGCACTCATAACCAGCCACCTCCAGAACAGTGACCCTAGTTTTAGGTACGATATGTTGACAGAGCAACACCACCCCACTTCCCTGGCCCTGGTGTTGAGGTTGGTGTAGGACCTGAAACCTGGCTGGATAGATTTCTGATAAGGCAAAGCACCCCCCACCAGGTCTCAGTAATACACACCAGATATGCTTCAAACATAGATGGACTTATTATAGACAGACCTGACATTAACCAGGACTAATTTGAGGCCAGGTGCCCCAACAACCTGGCCACTGGGTTGGAAAAATGGGCCATCACCAAATTAGAGGTTTCTTTTCCCCTGAAATGGCCTACTCCCTGGGCCCAACAAAACCAGGATATTGCAGCCATGTTCCCCTCCAATCCACTCCTGAACTCAACCCTATCAAACATGGGCATTGGGGACCCATCTCTTGCCTTGCCCCAAACTCCTCACTCTATTCAGCCATGTAGGGTCCACTCATGCCACTTCATCAGGCAAAGATGGAGCAAAATAATGTCCCCCACCTTCCTCAAATCAGATCTACAAAAACCAACCAAAGCAATACAAGGCTATGTAATCACCACAAAATAAACCATGCAGGATCCATACCAAGGAGATCTAGTGCTCATAGACACTCGCGCTATTCATGGACACTGTAACCCCTCCCCAGCCAATATTCTCACTGCTGGCCAGGCCATCCTCAATTATATAAAGATAGCATTGAATTATCTGTTTTCTTGGAGTCCAAAGGATTCTTAACAATTTTCTCCAGCACCACAATTCAAGAGTACAGATTTTTCTCCATTCAGCCTTTTTGATTATTCATCTTGTATAAGCTATATGCTACAACTACAAGAATCGTGGCCTTTACAATTCATACCTTTGTTGTCAGCATAATAATTCTACACATTAAGATTTTGCCTGGCTTTTCATGGTATTATCCCAAGAAGCAGACATTTCTTTATTTCACAGTTTTAGTCACATCCCTGACTTTTTCAGCCCAAGAAGATAAAGATCTGTTACTACTTCCATTATTTCTTTCATCTGTTTGCCTCAGGCTGACACTTAACAGTTGACATAATTTTTTTTAAATAGTAAACATCAGACCAATCATCAAGAGGTTCTTTAGTTTTCCTTACTTTAAGCCATCATTGTGGTATCATCAGCCTATCTGAGATTAATATTTTTTCCAGGCTTTTTATTTCTGATTTCTGTTTCTTCTAGTTCTGCATTTCTCAAGATATGTTCGGCATATAGACTAAATAGAAAGGGTGACAATATACAACTTTGGCACTCATCTGACTTTTGGACCAATGAGTTACTCCATATGCTGTTCTGATCGTTGCTTCTTAGTTATTATACAGATTCCGTAGTATGAAGATGAAGTGGCCACAATTTGATTTATTTCTCTCTCCCACCAAAATCCTTAGTATATTCAATAATGCAAAAACAAATCTATTTCTGGAGTTTCCTTATGTTTTTCCATTATCCATCAGATGTTTGCAATATGATTTCAGATGTCTCTGCTGCTTCAGAAATCAGCTTGTACTTCTGCTGGGTTCTCATTCCATTTATTTTTGAAGTCTGGGATTGGAAAATCTTGAGCATGTTCTTACTAGCTTATGAGATAAGGGCAACTGTTTGGTAGTTTGAATTTTAGCACTGCCTTTTGTGGTATTGGAATATAAACTTCTCTTTTCTGGTTCTTTGGCCACTGATGTGGTTTCCATACCTGTTTACAAACTCTGAGCAGTACGTCAACAGTATCATGTAGTATGGTTTTCAACAGTTCTGCTGGTATTTCATCAACTCTTGCAGCTTTGTTATTAGCAATATTTTAGGGCCCCTTTAATTTCATTTTCCAAGAAGCCTTGTTCTAGCTTGCTGATTCTATCTCTTCATGTAGCAGTGATTTGAGGCTCTTTTTTGTATAGTACTTCTCCTATCCATGCCATCTCATCTTTATATCTTCTTTTTTCACTGGACCTTTGCCTTCTTTCAGCTTCAAATACCTTCTGCCCCATTTTCACATCATACAAAGTACAACTGTACATTTGTGTATGGATTATATATACCTTCCTATCGATATATACCTTTCATACACATTTCTAAGACTCACTAAATTATTAAGTCATTTTCCTGAATATAAGATTTTTTACACACATTTCAAAAACTGCACTATAAAATTTGGAAAAAAATGAATGTTAAGGGAAAACTTGTTTTGACTTACATGCTGCTTTGAGCAATGCAAGCAATATTGTTTCTAGTTTACTCTAGCAATAAATGTACTTATGTATGATTTGCAGTGTTGAATTAATTCCTTTTCTTTTTAACCTCTTATTTTTTTCATTTTTACCTGTATTTTAATCTGTATCTGACTGCTAACCTGATCGTTATAATAAAGGTTTGATTAATTGATTGTTTGATTGTAGCACAGTTTTTTTCCCTCATGGTAATGGAGGTTTGTAGGGGAGGAGTTTCTGGACCTTTGCAAATGTATTTGTTTCTACTCTGCTTTGCACCCACTCTTTTCTCTAGAAAAGTGTTGCCAGTTTTGGATCACTTGCCTTTCCCACTGATAGTTCCTTTGGTAATTACTTTTATCAGTTAACTTCTCTAGTTACACTGAATACTAAAACTCGACATTGATCAATATGCACTTAGACTGGATTCAAATCCCACATCAGCCACAAAGCTGATTATGTTACTTTGTGCTGGTTAGAGAAGTGGAGACTTTAAGACTATGGAAAGGCAGGGTTTTAACTTTATTATTTCTGTTATTATTTTTGTTTATTTGCTTTTTGTAATTGTCCACCAATTGAACACAACACTGAGTGATTTTTAAAAATTAACAATATCAACAAGAGAGAAAAAAGTGTGACTGAGACTGAATTTTCCTTAACTATTAGTGTTACCTCTGGCATTTCTTTGTTGTGAAGAGGATTCAAGCTTCTGCCATTTTTGTAACTCCCTTATTTCCCCAAAGTTCTCTGTTCCTTCCCTTTCTCCTTCCCGAGTGTTCAGTGCTGCCATTTCCCCCTAATATTTACCTTGCTTTTTTTTCTCCATGCCATAGTCCAAGATTGTACAACAGTTCCTTTCTTTCCCTTTCATCTCATATCATCCATAATTTCAAGCCTACTGCTACTATGAATGCTGTGAGCTCTTCTGTTTCTTCCATTCCCACGTTCTTTCATTAAGTCACAGACTAACTGCAGTAAATTTGCTGTATCTATATAAAATAAAAGAGAACTAAATATTTTTATCTTTCCAGAAAAAAAACAATGTTGCTGTCAATATATTCAAAAACTTTTCATTTATTTTTAAATTACTTTTTATCCAGCCCTTATCATGCCAGTGCGTCTTCGGTCACTTTAGCAACCCCTCATGTAATGTCACTAGGCGGCGCCAAAGGTTTTGAAAAACCAGGCTAAGTACTAAGTACTAAGTTAAAACCATGGGATATACTGTATGTAATACCTACTGTGACATTATAGTGGAGGCAGAATCAGCAGCCAAGGAGAAAGAATATTATTGTTGCCCATGAAGTTAATAAATTGAATGTTTTCAGATCAAAGTTGGCTTTGGGAGTCAGGGAAACATGGAAGAACATCATGTAGTCACATAATCCTTAATCCTCCTTAATTGGACGTTTGTTTAAGGTAACAAATAAACTGACAAACACAAATTTAAGAAATCAGATACAACAATAGTAATTATGGCTATATAAACATTGTTACAATTCAGTTTTTGAACAATGTAATGAACCTTGACCACACGAATCATATTGTCCAACCCTTTTTTTACACTGATAACCAGTTGGAAGGCTGAGAGTTGCCACATTTTTTAAGCCAATGTTTGGCATCTGGCACGCTAGTATCTTTCCAAGAACACAGGATGATTTTTTTGGCAATACTCCAAGCACACTAAACTGAAAATTCTTCATAGATAGACAAATTCCAAATTTCTGGAACATAATTTAGCAACATGTCAGCATCTTTAAATCAGAACTTCCTTCCAAGAACCTAATTTTTATAGTAAGAATGTTAAAATAACAAGGGAGTATCAAAGGCATGATGGAAGCATGCATATTATTGCAAAAATTTATTATATCTCCAGCATAAGAGGGTAGACAACAATCTTTAAAAAAATGACTCTTGAATCCCATAAAACTGAACGTTTTCGATGAATTAAACTCATTCTAAGGTGGTAAGAAATCCATTTACCATTTTTTGAATCTCCAGGCCATTGGTTTTGTAAAACAGGGAACTACAATTCACCATTCAATTATTTTGTATATTATCCATATAATAGAGCCAGTTTGGTTTAGTGGTTAAGAGCCATAGAGCCAGATTGGTCTTCTGGTTAAGGTTCCAGGCTAGAAAGCAGGAGACTGTGATTCCTAGTCCCGCCTTAGGCATGAAAGTCAACTGCATGACTTTAGGCCAGTCACTTCAGCCCCTGATGTCAGGCTCATGGCAAGCCAGTTGGTCAACTCCTGTCGTAACCAATGGACCAACATTTGGTTGGTTTTGGGGGGGGTAAGTGGACCCCACACATGCCAGAAAAATGGTAGGATGAAAAAATAATTGTTCATATATATTGAATAACATTTTAAAATTGTCAATAAAACCGAATTATTGGTTTAACTGAATGTATTGCCATGCAGCAATTCCTGGCAAATTCTACTTTTTGTGTAACCTTTCAAAAGTTTTAAATGTATCAGTAATTAGCTGATTATGATTTATTATCCCATTTTTACTCCTTTTTTTTTTTTTAAGTTTTAGTTGCCATTTGTAAATAAGGGGTATTCCAAAGGGATAGTTTTCTGTGAAAGCAGGAATCAGATTTTAGTTGTATCTTGCCTGGTATCTAAATATGCCTGACCATCTTCAAGGCTAGAAATACAAGAGCGTTCCTACTATAAAGTACTTGTCAAGATTTCAGAAGTGTCAAATAGAAGCTCTCCAATTGGACCTATGACAGTACATAATCAATATAATTTCCCTTCCAATACAAAAAAGACCATAAATATATCCCAATGATGTAATTTAAAATCAAGAAAATTAAAACCTGCATTTTCATGTGGAAGTTGCTTACTTTGAAAGGGAGAGGTTTGGAATTTAATGATTTCACCATTAATTGGGATTTTATCATTTGAAATATTCAAATATACTGGGAAAATTATTCTCCCAAGAATAATTATTCCCAAATATTTAATAAAATCTGAACAAACAAAACCCATCTTTACCCATTTTCAAAGAAAAATGGTTCTCATTGGCAAAACATTAGACGTATTCCAAATTATTTTATAGCCAGGATATTTAACTGCTGTACAGATCTGCACAAGTCTAACAAGAAAGCTTTGATAACTGTTCGGAAGGCCCCAGATATAATCTGCAGGCAGTAACAACTTTTGGCAAGGATGATGTGCCAAGATGCAGTTTATTTCTCTCATCATTTTCAGCTGTGAAAACAATACTTGTCGGCTGTTTTTGAAGAATGCTGGTAAGCAGAAATACTAATGATATTGTTCTCTGTTGCTCCTGATATTTGGGGGAGTTAAAAATGCCTGACAAACTTTAGAAGCAACCTCTTTCCTCTCCCGTTTCTGCTTCTTCTCCCATGGCAAAGGGAGCTCCTTCCCCTTTGCTTTTGGACAAACCATCATTATATTTGGACTGAAGCAACATATCAGGAGAGAGGGAGAGAGAACAAGCAAGCGAGCAAAGTGGAAGTAAGATTCGAGTGACAAATTTCTCTACTCTCGCTCATCAGGTGTGGACTCTGCTGAAACTCCAGGTCAAGTGGGAGATATCCAGAAATCTCCTGAACCCCATCAGATATTTTTTGTTCAGGACATAACCAATTCTGAGATAGTGGTGAGGTTACAAGCAATAAATTGCCACCTCTCAGAATACATTGAGCATGTAGATCAGGGGTCAGCAAACCTCAGCCCGTGGGCCAAATCTGGCCCACTGCTTGATTTCGTATAGCCTGGGAGCTAAGAATGGATGGGCAGGCAGGCGGCAAATCACCAGGCCCGAACCTCAGCCAAGTTCTCGGGGTGAGGGGCAGGGGCAGCATGGCGTGGGGCAAATGGCAGCAGCCTATCAGTGATCTTCTTGCTGGTGGGGTGGTGCTGTCCAATGGCTGCCCTGCTCTTTGGCCTGGACACCTGCCAGTGGCACCTAAGGAAGAGGAGGAGGGGTGGGATTTGGCTCTTAACAGAAAAAGTTTGCCGACCCCCAGTGTAGATCATGAGAAAAAAGGAAATATGACATTAAGAAAAAGTTGCAAGAGAAAGAAACTAAGAATGAGGCAAATGAAAATTGATTATAACTTTAATTGCCCAAGACAAAACAAGAGATGGTGCCTGCCAAGATGCTCTGGACCAGATCTAAGTCATGCATGCAGGAGAAAAGAAATCAGCTTACCAATTTCCTTATTTGGAACATAAACGAGCTTTAGCAGATGTCGTAGTAAAATACTTTCAGGGACTGCTTCAATTAAACTGTATAGACTGGAGTGATGCAGTCTACGCGATGCTTCAAGATACAAGTCTTTACAGTTCCCCAAATCTGTTGTCTAATTTCTTTGCAGGTCTGAACGTGACACAGCATTACAAGCAACAAAGAATGCAAAACCTTTAGAGTATGAGGCAAATCTCACCCTAGTTTCAGATTTGTCCTCAGGGGTCATAAAAAATGGTAAAAGTTTCACCAAACATGCCTCATAGCTAGGCAAAAGGGAACAAAAACTTTCTTGATACAACTTGCAATCTTTGGCTAATCCCTCCACAGGCACCACCCTAGGAGCACCAAAATTGAAAAGACTGCCAAAAAAATACAATAAAAAAGCAATAACAGTGTACTTTGTGAGCCAGTGGGCCCGCTTGAGGGTTAAATAGAATTGTTGCCATATGACAACAATGGGTACTGATGTAATTAAAATTACTTACTGTGTAAATAGGATGAACATGTCTGAGAAAAGAAAAAAAAAATGGTATGGAGCTGAAAATTGTAAGTGTAAGCCTCAAAAATTTGAAGAAAAAAAAAAGAAACAAGAGGGTGCCTTTTTGAAATTCCTAACAAAATTGGAAGTTGAGCCAAACTATAGGGGGTCCCAAAATAGGACTTTGCCGAGGGCGCCAAAATGTCTAGCGTCAGGCCTGTCCATCAGTATTGATATGAGAAATTCTGTGATCTGTAAATGGCCTTAGTTACTGCAAGTAATGGATACTCGGATTTTTGCAGAATTATCTCAACAGTCCAACCAGAAATGATTATTTGTTTAGAGGTTAGGCTCCCCTTTTGTATTTTTAAATTCTTTTTTGCCTTTTTCATTTTTGCAGCTTAGGAGGAAGAAGATTTGGGTTTCTTTGTGTTTTGCATGTTCCAGCTGGGATTCCTTACTAACATAATTTTCTTTTTCTTTTTAAATTAGCTTTTATTAGCTTTTCCTTTTTTTCTTTTTGAAATGTTTTCCTTTGTTATTCATGAAATGTTGCATGTAGCTCTAACTAAGATAGCTATCTTAATCAGAATTCCTTTTCTACCTTTGATCATTACAATTATATGTTTTTATAAGTTATCTATTAATAAGGTTTTTTTAAAAACTAATATTGATTATTACAATGTTTAAGATGCAAGTTCAATTTTCTGAAATTTTGAAAGTTTGTATTACAGACCTGGGATCTATTTGAGCATTATTGTGTAAAATAAATTGTTTTTGAAATTTTTGTATTTTTTAGAATGACAACAGCATTTGTAACATGGAATGCTAAAAGGCAATAACTGCACGGAGAGCAGTTTTCATAAACTGAGGACGATGGAGTCACAAGTTCTCTTTTCGGTGATGAAAAACAATTGTGGTGGCAGGGGAGGAACTGATTTGATTTATGGAAATTAAAAATTTCCACAGATGAGTTGAAACTCAAAATTTGTCCTAGGAATAGTACTTTTAATGAAATCATTGTCTAATTTTATTATGGAATGAGATTTTTTTACCCTGAAGGACATTGTATAATTGTGGATGTTAAAAACAGAGAATGCCTGATGGTTTGAATACATTTTTATGGCCAAACCGAAGAAAAGTTATATTTTACATAATTGTTTTGCTGATGTTGCAGTTGATTATAATAGCAGTTTTTCCCTATTTGTGATAATGATTTTCATCAGGGCCAAGCTAAAACTTTATCCCTCCCCTCCTCCTCCATATATTTTCACTGTATATATTCTTCCATTTCCCACAGTACATTTTTAATTCTAGCCATAGGTTTTAGAATTTTGAAATAATGATAACAGAACATCCCCATGGAAACCCAATATGTAAATTCCACAGATATTATTCCAAACTGATTTCTGTTGGGACTTTCCTATCATGTACATTGTTTTGGTTTGGGGTTAAGAAATGGAAGTATGTTGGCAGTTCTCATAAGTTTCCTAGAATGAACTATGTAAAGTTGAAATCCAGTTATCCACAGCAAACAGAAAATACCTCTGTTCTGATATGAGAGGTGGGGCAATGGGTTAATTTATCATCTTTGGTTAATATGCTGTTAATATTAACACATGCTGTTACTACTACAGTTACTAGTCAATGATTATTCAGTCCAAACAGCTATGGTAACCTGTTGAAAACAAAAAAGGAACTTACTGTAATGTAGTTCTTTTTTTTTTTTGTGACTTCTAAAGATTTGTTACAATAGCAGTACTTGCAAAATAAATTTGGTTTCATAACATATTTTGTAGAGTTTATTTTAAAGTCAGAAATATTGGTAAAATCTAATAATCGTATTTGAGCAACTGGCTAACATGGTGATACATGAGAAAAGCAATTGTATCCATAGTGTTGAAGTCAAATAAATTGTATAATAAGTGATAGTGAACCTTGACTGTGTAAAAAATTGTGTCCACACTGGCTGATTGTGGCACAAATGATACTGCAACAAAAATGTACTAAACCAAAATAATAATTTGCCTATTATACAACAATTTCATTTGAGTTATATTTCAGTAGCATTGTTAACATGCCTGGAAATGCAGTTAGGTACATGATATACAGATTCAGTTAGCACTGCATCTATAGGTATATCAAATCCAGACAATTCAAACATAATGGGGCTTCAAAGAACTAAACAACTAGGTTTGGATTTCAAGACAACAGTAAACTTCCATAACTCAAACAATTTCTGTATATAATCCACAGCCAATCCTTTGAAACCAGAAGATACGGCATTGAAAAAACGAGATATGGCATTTCAGTCTGCTACTTAACAGAATGAAGTGAAAGAAAAAAGAAAGGAACTATGCCCAAGTATCAATTAAGGAGAAAACACAGATTATGATAAAATTCCATGGATTTAGAACAAAAGATAATCCTTAAAATAGTAGGTTGGATCTTAGTTCTGGCCTAGGTTCAGTAAATATTGATTACTGATGGCACTGAACCTTTGTTTGGAATAGGCATTTGGCATGATCATACCACATGTCTGTAATCAAACCAGCCACTCTCGAAATAATTCCTTTTCATCCCAGCGGGATATAAATGCTCCTCACATATCTTCCATCCATCCTGGCTGGTACTATGGACACCTTTCCTCCTCATTTGGACTGAAAAAGCTGCTACTGCAGTGCCCAAAGCTAGAGGAAAACTCTTCTCCCAGGGCTTCTGAGCAAGAGGGAGAGCCTGCTTTCCTTCTGTATTGCTGCCAGGCTTTACGAGGGAGCTGTAAAAGAGCATTGAGTGGAGCTCCTGATCTCATCATCTTCTTAGTGAGGGCATAAAGGATGCAAAGTGTTTAAATAGGATTCACAAGGAATTGAGATATTTTACAATTGTTTTAGAAAATGGATGAGCTGTTAAGTTCAATTTTTAAAAAATGGAATTAGGCAGTATATGAAATACACTTCTGTGAATAAAAAAATGTATATAGTTGCATTAAATTAATTATGCTTGAAAAAAATTAACATACAGAGCTCACTTTTAAAATCTCAATTAAATTTTGTTGCAAATAAGTTTCCAACAGAAGTCCATTCAATCCTCTTCTGATGAAAAATAGTGGGAAAACATGCAGTCAAATTTCTGAAGAGAGCACTGTTACAAGGAAGGTAACAAACCATTTTTAAAATCTTCTTTTTCTTTGCCTTTAAATCACTTTTTAATTCCATTATTATTGTTGACTTCACTAATTTCTTTCTACTGCATGTTATTTGTTGAATGGAATATGTACACTTGTTGGTCAAAGACCAGGATAAAAGTTTACCTATCTTTGTTGAATGGATTATGTTGTCTGGGGAACTGAGAACAACAGTTCTTTTTTAAATAGGAAAGTACCACTGTTGGTTTTTTTAAAAAGGGTTTCATTGTGAAAATGTTTAAAAAATTGATTATCTAAAAATCTGAAAGCTACAACTTATATATATAAAATGTTAAAAAGTGGTTTTTTAAATGCCAATCAGATTAATATGTGCATTTCTTACATAGAACCAGTTTAATTTCACATGTGAATCAATAGAATTAGTTTATTGAATCATCTAGTGTAATGTGTCTTTCAGTTAAAAGTCATATTTATGGGATGAATTTTTCTTCTGAGAAAAGAACTCTTCTGTCAATATTGGTATCATCTTCCTGAGTTAATAGGATCTATTTTGTCTCTACCTGTAGAACTTTCTCTACCAGTTGGTTTGAAATTCCTGCGTAAGACTTAGAATTGTGGGGATGAACCTGCTGTTGTTATTTGTTTCCCCTGAATTACCACTTACAGCATGAACTTTTGAAAATGTCTAATACTGTTCTGTAGTTGACTTTCACTTCCCTTTTTCTCTAATAACTTATCCCAACTAAAAAAGTTATTTCTTGAAGAAAAGGAAAGTAGGAGGATTCCTTCCATATAGAAGAAAGTCTCTTTTTGATTGCAGATGATATGTGGATCTTTTCTTAAGATTAATACATTAACATCCAAAGCAAAAGGAGATGCGATTTTGTACACACTTATTTCCTTGCAGACATTACAGCATGCATGGAATTGTTTTGGAGACTACATTCAAAGTCAGTTTGATCAAATCTCTGAGTCAAATTAACTTTCTGAATCAATTTGGAAATGAATTGCATCATCAAATGAAATTCATTTCATTTTCTGAATTGAGTTAAACAGTTGAATAGGATTGAAGTGGCTGCCAATATGGAAGTAATTATTTGAATTGATTATATAAAAACCACCCATTTGAATAGGATTGGAACTGATCTGCTCATTCATAATAAACATGATTTTCTCTGGATGGCTTGAACTGGTATTTCACTGTTCATAAAGTTTGCATTTTTAAAAAAAGTAATAATAGATGCAAGGTGAACTTTGGGGACAGAGAACATTAAAGTTTCAGATTGGGAAATAATCTCATGCCTACAAAGAGCAGTTTTTGTGATTTCTTTAACTTATACAAATCTGCTTTTAATTTATTTAATGAAATATCTATTTTATTTGTGCCCAAAGTACTTGAAAAAAGTTAACATGCAGTTTCAAAAGTATATTTCTATGTCAGATTATGGCAGGTGGCAGTTGTGATGGGGAAGGCCTTTGTGTAGATTCATATTCTGTGCCAATTATACCGGTTTCTGAACTGGGAGGACCTCAAGACAGTTACTTATGCTTTGGTCACCTTATGTATAGACTACTGTAATGCAGTCTACTTGGGGCTGTCCTTGAAGACCACGTGGAAGCTGCAACTAGTCCAGAATGCAGCCGCACAGACAGTTATGGGCAAACCATGTTATCCTAATGTAACGTTTGTGTTCTGAGCTGCAATCGCTACCAGGAGGCTTCTGAATGCAATTCAAGGTGCTGGTTATCACCCTGAGGGCCTGGTTATCTGAGGAACCACCCAGCTCCCTAATGTTTGCCCATCCTGTTTGATCCAAAAGAGATGGCATGCTCAAGTTCTCATCAATTGAATTGTCATCTGATAGAACCCAGGAAACAAGTCTTGTCTGTGGAAGCACCTGCCCTCTGGAACAGCATCCCTGCAGAATTCTATTGGCCCTACCCTGGACTTATTCAGATGGGGTCTTAAGACTCTTAAGACCTGGCTCTTCCTGCAGGGTTAGAATTAGGGTTGGGTGGTAGACCCCTGCAGGAACACTGTATGTTTGAGATGGTGTTAGTTTTTCTATTTCCAGATATCTACTATTTTATTTTCTCATTGTTATTGTTGATTTGTTTTTAATATTGTATGCTAGCCAGAGTCACTGTATTGTATACAATATACAATACAATATGCAGGGCATCTTTATACATTTGATAAAGAAATGCATATCATGCAATGATATGGTATATGATCTCACTTCTGTTCATAAACAGTATTAATAGCTTTTTGCATGTCTCTTATATCTCTGTATCTTAACAGATTACAAACTTGTCACATGTAGTATTTATACTTTCAAATTATCACTTAAAATATTTTGAAATCACGCCTATAATATTCATTCTATGAGACTGTAATGAATTATAGAAATAATCACAATGTACAGCAAATAGAATACAGAAATAAAATATCAGCAGAACATTAGACTCATAATAAAATCATTAACCATAAATAATACAATAATTTTTCTTGTTTTGTCAATAACTGTCTTACTATCATTCGGCGTCTTAGAAGCTGGGCATCTTTGTAAATAAATGCATAATTTAATTACAAAAGTATTGCTGAGCATGTAGTAGTTTTGCACTTGCCAAAATTCAGAAATACAAGTCTTATTTCTAAACATAAATTCTGCATCATTTTCCAACAATATTATTAATTATAATAATTAATATTTATTAGCAGATTATATGTTTATGTCTGTCCAAAGACCCATATGTTATTTTTAAAAGCAGATTTGGAAACAAGGCATTTGAAGATATTAATATAAAGGAGATGATGATGATGATGATGATGATGATGATGATGATGATGATGATGATGATCCATTTTCCATATTGGCTTGGGCTTATTTTTTTCAAACACACCAGTGTGCTTTCTCCTCTTACATGGTTCCTAGAATCTAAGTACACATCTGTCATCCTAGGCATACTTCTGGAACATCACGTGTAAGTGGGTAGGTAAACTGGGGAAGGCATATGAAATGGTTCTTAAGCAAAATGTAAATTTAACTTTCTTTTGGCCAGAGCTAGCCAATGATACTCATATGGCAAAAGACATTCCTATGGGTACATCATCCCACCAAAATATAAGCTGTGGAAGTGCTTGGCAGAAATGGTGGGAGGCCTTTAATGAACAATCAGATTGCTGATATTGCCCATTTAAAATAAACTTCCAGACAGCCCTGTGTCAATACTTATCATTTCTAAGATGAGGAACTCTGGATTTTAGGACTCTTAATCAGTTTTTTTTTTCCTTTCCATTCTCCCAAGAGATCATCTAACAGAGATTATAGCTTGTGTGGGTAGAACTCTTTGATCGGTATTTCTAGATCAGGACCTGGTCTTTTAAAAATATTTTAAAATGCAGATAACAGCAACTTTGTTCTATCTTTCAAAGTGTCCAAATATGTCCATAATGAAAGCTTGTATTTAGTTTGGATCTTTTTTCCAAATTCTTTGACTATACTTAGAATGGCAATCATACTTATCACTTGAAAGAAGGCTGTCTGATTTAAACAGCTGTTCCTTTACCAAAAGCAAAATACCCAAGTATTTAAAGAAACACATACTAAAAATCTTTGTTGGAAACAATCTCTTTGAAGATGAATTGTTACATGCAATAAATAATCAGTATTTGCATATATTTCAGATGGTTTAGCATTGTTTAGATGGGCAGCCATGTCTCTTCAGGAGTATGAACTGCTTTACAGCAAAGCTTATACAGCAGACCAATTAATTAAAGCCTTCATAACTTTTTCCTTCAGTATAGAGCCCTGAGACTTTAAATGCAACCTCCCGTTTCCATCCACTTTTGTAGATCCTTTCATATGTTCTTTTTATATCTCTCTCATTTCTTCTCAAGCCTTTCCCCCCTATTTTATCAAATGGTTTTGCTAAGAATGTCTGGCTGTACACATGCAGCTGTAAGGAGAAAAATATTGTCTCTCACATCACGCAAACTAGCTCATCAAACAGTTTCTTCAACAAACTGAATAAAGTCTGGGAAAGCTGTCTTAAACCCAAATTTGCATGCTCAACATCACAAGGAGGAATAATATTGTCTCACCAGTAACAAAAAGTCAAGAATTTATTTACTGTCAAATGTCTTAGTTTCAATGACCAAAATGCCATCATGACAGAAGAGAGCACTCAGATCTTTCATTTCAACTCCCTCTGGCAATTTATATTGCCTAGTGAAGCTTCTTGCTATAAAGCCCTGTTCATCCATCCTGGGTCCATGCTGAGCTTTGATTAGGAGCCAGCCTTCAAAGATTTGAATGATGACATCTTCAGGACGAAACTGCACTACGTCTAGTAAGACTTGAAATTTGGGGTTTGCTTCATCTGTGCTTTTCTGCTCTGTTTCAGCTGCACTCTTGGATGCGTGTATATTCCTTGTCTGTTCAGGCCCCGCTGGACTTGGCAAAGCAAACAGAGAGTGGTTTAATTTGCAGGCTTCCAAATCTTGATCAGCAAAACCCTCCTGATACCGTATTGGAGTTTCCACCCGATGGCGTATAACAACTCTTTCCATTGATGAAATAATACTGATAACCTCCTGGAACACAACAGAGTCCTGAGATAATCTCCTCTTTCTAGTTGTTTCTCCTCTTGCATACTAGCTGATCAGCTGAGGTAGCTTCATATTTTTAGCTCTGTCAGAGCTTATCACTTCCCTGGGTGTGACTA